>NC_090317.1:17534300-17796800 GCF_039906515.1 Pseudorca crassidens | reverse complement strand
TCAGGAGACTGATTATACTCACAGAGGCCATACTAAAAGTTGACCTCAAATTATATTCATCACATTTCATTTCAAACTCTCATGTTTTGACTGTCATATGTGTCATTCTATGAGTAGGAGGAGGGGGACATTAAAGGGTATGTTATTATAGGAGATGAGACATCCTTATCTTTCAAAAGGACATGCTTTCTGCTAGAAATTTCTTTACCCCAAAAATGCTCATTTAAAAAAAAATTCCCTTTGGTAGTAGAAAAACCAGAGGTAAATAAAGGCTAAGCTAGTCACCTACTACACCTATACTACACGCCTACTGGCATGTTCAAAGGCATGTTCTCAATTAGGCTGTCAGATATGACAGCATATCTACATATGATAATAGATTTTAAAGAGATGAAAATCAGGCCTTAAAGGTCAACTAGAAAAATCCTCCCTTCCAATCTTTGAACCATTATGTAAAAAGAAATGAGAACAGGAGGCTATTTCTTCTAAAGAGAGACCCTAAGCCAAAACACATAGTATAGATAACCCCATGAAAGGAACTGGAGTTGGGAGGTAAAAGCAGGGAGGGCCAAGGGCCTGCCAGAAAGTGCGCATGGGGCAGGCTCTCAACAAAGGCAGTGTCCCCTCCATCTATCTGAAGTGACTGGACTGCCATGTGGATGAGGGTTCCAGTTCATTAGTGCTTTGACCCTGTTTCTGAATCTGATGACCTTTGAGCATCACCACCGCCATTTTGTGAATAATAGAGACCTTCCATCCACAGAGTCCTCCTGACTTGGCTCCTTTCAGCAAGCCAAGATAGCCTCTCCCTCCCAACATGCAGTCCAGGGGAACACAAGGGGCAGCCATTCTGCTGGGGTCGGGGTTAGGAGGTGGCGGGAGAAACAGCAAGTGATCCAGTATTGCAGCCACCCTGGAAACCCATATCCTCTAAGGCACACAGGCCACCCAGCACTCCCCTGGCTAGTGCCAGACACCACAGGATTACAATGACATATTTGAACAATAAGATTGCCATTCATGCAGGTAACTGCTGACTTTTCTATGCAAAAGATACCTGCCAGACACAAACATTGAGACATGTAGCCTTTTCCTTAACTTTAACTCATGTTCGTGTGTCTCTTCATAACCCAGGGTCCTGGTGTCTACCTGATATATAGAAGAAACTCAATCATAATTTTTTTCTGTTATTTTACCTTGATGCAGGACAGAAATAAGATCATTGGCTTTGGAGTCAGGAGACACATGTATTCTAGTCATACTTCTGCCATGAAAAAGCTGTGAGTCTTTAGGCCAGTCTCTCCCCCTCTCTGGCCTCGGTTCCCTAGCATGCTCCCAATGGTATGTTCTCCCACTTCATTCAGCTCTCCTTTCAAACACTCCCTCTTTGGAAAGGCTTTCCTCATCACCCTATCTAAAATATCATCACCACCCACCTCCCTCTTTTGCTCTGCCTTACTTTTACATCATAGCACTTAGCACAAATTTTTAATTGCCCTATTTATGTATTCCCTTCTTTGCTGTCTCCTTGCCCTCCACTTCCTGCCCTGCCAATAGAATTTGAGTTCTAGTAAGGCAGAGATTTTTCTTTATCACTGCATCCTTTCCACTGCTAGATCCCTAGCTTCAGAACACAGTGCCTATCACACAGTAGGTGCTAATACATATCTGTTGAATTAAAAATTAAAAGCATAGTAGATGCTCAAGAAATGTGTATAGAATGGGACAATGAAGGTGGTGAAATGGATAGACTCTGGGTCCTTCCCAGAGGAGAAAGTACGTTCTGATAAGAATCTGGTACTCAAACAAGCACCTCCAGAGCCGCTCGCAAGAGTCAGAGAGAGAGCTCAGGCGTTTGTGTCCCCCGGGTTCCTAGAGTTCAGAGCGAGGCTGTTCGGCACCTCTCCGAGCTGGACACCAGAGGGCAGTATACCCACACTTACTGCTTCCATCCGGTAGAGGGCCAGAGGTAGGGGGAATCCAAGTTCGGGATAAATGGCGGTACTCGGGTGTCAAATTGGCATGTCAGGAACGGCGCCTAACTGCCCCCTGATGTCAGGAGCTGCAGACTGCAGGACAAAGGGTTCAGTAAAGACTTCATTCAAAATTTGTAACATGGAAATCAAATGTGAACAACAGACCCCAAAACCATCTGTTCTTGCCAAAGCCAGGACAGACTCCATGGCCAGCTGCCAGAAGTGTCCTGGGTTGTTCTATACACACTAGGGGAGGGAGCCACGTTTCCTTATAACAAAAGTCCATTATGTAAAGGGCTACCAAGCGCAATCTTCGTTTTGATGCCTCCTCTTTAACTAGAGTAATGTAATAAAATGATAATGATAATCTTTTCGTTTATGATTATCCCGAATCCCCCCCCCAAAAAAAGGCCAACTCCCGGCATCAAAGTAAGGTGACATTACAAGCTGATTATTTGCCTCTCCAAAAGATTTATCATTGTGACTTGCCGAAAGTGCATTTTGATTAAAACACTGTACCCATTATAAATTGGGGCATTTTTTAAAGAGTATAATTAAATCCCCAAACTGAGCACTCTGCTACAATATTAAAGGTGTGTATGAAAATATACATAAAGAAAACCATATTACAGTTAACATGTGTGGGCATATGCACATAATTTCTATTAAGAAATTTAAGGGCTTAATGAAAAACCAAAACTATTCAGTACATGAATTTCTATTGTGATGGCATATTCTACTGGTTTTGAATTCTTAACTCCTGTGATGTACATATTTAACTTTAACCATTCCTTCTTGTGAACTAAAAGGTTTGGTGCTCTTAGTAAATATACTCCAAGTCTTATACCTAAAGAGATTTTCCTCATATTTTTTTTCGTAAGTCACCAAACCCAGAATATCCTAATTCTGCTCCCTGGGTACATCCTTTTATGGACTCGGATCTTACACACAACCCCCCAGGCCACAAACCGCAGTCTGCTCAAAATATTAACGGCCTCTATATGTTTGTGTGGCAAATCAACAATCTCTAGCTTCAGAACTAGATCACTGCCTTGGACCTCTGTGAGGCTTCTGTATGGTGTTTCTTCTATAAACCTGCAGAGCCTCCCGGTAAGCTTTTGATGAATTAAAGTGTTTATTTGGAACTAGATAAGCTTAGCAGGCTTGTCGCTACACGTTCCTGTTAATAAAGCTGAGAGTGTTTCAACCCTCAGGAGGTAAAAAGAAAGAGCTGGTCCATCTTGTGCTGTCCGAGGTGATCATTTTCAGTCGGCCCCCTGATAGTGCCAGCAAATGTATCCCTTTTAGCATCATTTAAACCAAGCTAATATAGGAGGTTTCTCCTCCATCTGCTCACAAGGCAGCAGAATGAAAGAAAAAAATAAAGAGCTCTAAACTTATGTAAATAACTCCATAGAAAATTTGAAAAAGCAAAGCCTTTTCTAAAGCACTTCTTTTTCCTCTGAACAAGACGTGCAGAAAGCCAGTTCCATTTAGTGTTTTTATCCCAGCTGCCCTAGATTCACTTCACCTGGACAGGGTGTGCACACCAGTAAGCAATGTTTGGTGTCTGCTCCATTTCTAACTCCTTATCATTTGTACAGAGGCTTTAGTTTTTAATCAAGAGAACAGGAAGTAAGCTGAAAGCAATAAAACACAAAACAGAGCAGGGCCTGTGAATTCCAGGGAAAAAAACGTTAAGTGCTTGAGAATGTCCCTAAGCACAAAGGAGGCCTCCTTTGTGTGAAAGTTGCTAAGAAGGAACTGAAGGAATAGACAGCTAAATATAGCTTACTGAAAATATAGGAAGTCTACACCAGGGTCAGTCACCTTTTTAGCCTTGAAGGCATGTAGATTTGTGGGAGCGGGCGCCAGGTGTGCCTCTTTCTCTGCTCCTGCCTCCATTGCTTCTCTAGCTTTTTCTCCCATTCTTTTTCCTCCTGCTGCTTCCACTCATTGTCTGTTCCTTCTTCACTTTGTGGAAGAGAAAGACCAAAAGTAACTACCTTGAATTGGGGTTGGAAAACTGCCCGCACAATGGCCTCAGGCATCCCAGAGCCTAAATGTACCTGATCTCAACAGCATTTCCACTGTAAATACCCTTCCCTATGATAGAAGGTTGCCTACTAAGTAGCGGAAGACGCTATTGGCTTCCCAGTCTAGCTTAAGGAATATTTAAAAATCTATTTGGTGAGAAGCAAGTAGGAAAAGAGACTCTAAGAGGCAGAGACACTGTGTCTGTATTGGCTCCAGTAGCACATCTGTGTATACTCCATCTGAGTCTATCTCAATACATTAAAATATCCATTTATTCCTTTGTCTACCCCATTGCACTGTGAACCCTTGGAAGGTAGGGACTTTGTCTCTCTCCTCTTTGTGTCTCAGTATTTACCTCAGAGCCTGACACACAACAGGGCATTTGATAAGTATGTTTAGCTGAACCAAGCTCTGTATCAACAGGCAACAAAACAGTGGCTTCAGCCTAAAATATGCCAACTGAAAAGAATCTGATGTGTGGATCATAGAACGTTTTCAAAAACTTAGTAGTTAGGACACATATGACTATTCTGACCAGAAAGCAACTGACATAATCAAAAGAAGCAAGGAACATTTAAAAAACTGTTATAGGGACTTCCCTGGTGGTCCAGTGGTAAAGAATCCGCCTTCCAATGCAGGGGACGCGGGTTTGATCCCTCGTCAGGGAACTAAGATCCCGCATGTCGCGGGGCAACTAAGTCCTCGCGCCACAACTACTGAGCTCGTGTGCCTCAACTAGAGCCTGCGAGCCACAAAACTACAGAGCCCATGCGCTCTGCACCCCGCGCGCCACTAGAGAAGAGAAAATCCGCACGCCACAACTAGAGAGAAGTCCGCACGCCACAACAGAGAGCCTGTGCCGCAACTAAGACCCAACACAGCCAAAAATAAATTAAATAATAAATAAATAAATCTTAAAAAAAAAAGAAAAGGTGTATTCCTCAGGAACAATGTCCTTCGGGAAGGCTATCCTTTATCCTCCTATCAGGAAACATGTCCTCCCCTTGTGGTAATTCACATAAAGTGGTCATAGCCATGAAAAACTACAAAGGCAGAGAGTCTGCTTATGCTTTGCTACGATTAGATATTGAATAAATGAATAAGGGTCACACATGGTCCCAATTCCAAATTCATATTGCAGTGCCTGGTCAAGGTGGGGTGAGACAAGAGAAAATTTCCAGCTTCTATTCTGAACAACCTGGCTTAGGTCTGATAAGATAGACTGTCATGAAAACTATTCAATGAAATGTAATTTTTCATTCAAATCTTCAAAAAGAAAAAAACCAGTAAAACAAGTTTATTATCTTGTATATGTAGCAAAATACTTATGGACTTAAAAATCTGTTTTTAAAAGTCTATATTACAAGTAATATAAATTACCTTGAAGCTTTTGAAAAGCACATTATGTGCTAGAATACTATTCTACTTCCCTGAGCTGCTACTATATGAAAAATGGTGGGTCAAGCCTCTCATAAGCATCTCGAATAAACAATCGTCATCTCTATAGTACTTGGTTGGAGTCAAGTACATTCCATGCAGCAAAGTCCTCACGGGCAGTGACTAGAGCCATTTTTTATAGTTTAATATTTCAGTAATTTACGTTTTCTCTTTTAAACTTAGAAGGCAATAAGAGGGATTTTCAACACCATCAACAAAGTTTCATTTCTGTATGCTGAAGTATAAGTACAAAATCAACCGTAAGCTGATACAGTTTTTAAAGCACCAGTTTAAAAGCAGTACTTTCCACCACGTATGACAAATCCTTAAATGTGCCCGAAGACAAATGTACTGACAAGTTTGACATTAGCCACAGTAAAACCAAGAAAGGGTGCACTGGGAGAAGACAAATGGCTTTAAGTGAAAGCATGGCAATTAGGAACTGGGTATACCTTATCTGGAACTCACAACAGGAACGACTTAAAAGGCAGCCTTCTCAAAGTCTGGAATATTCTCTATTCCTATAGATCAATTCAGTACTTATTTAGCTGAGGTTTCTCTAACATTCACTGCTTCAATTACTTGGGTAGTCACCAGTCAAATTAGGATTTCTGAGGACACACTGTTTTTCTCAAACTAACCAACAGCTTAAGTGGTACAATTTATAAACTGTCAGAGATAACTTTTTCTTTTTTGTTCAAGAAGCCATAACACTTTCAACTTTGCCTTCACAGTTAACGTAACTCAATTTCATCACCACTATTTTCTGAATGACCACAGACGAGCCCAATCCTACCTCGGCTCAGGATAATCTCCAAAGAGATTGGAGAGGGGAGCTCTTAAGAAGTATAATGCTCAGCATCAAGTCTCCTGGGCTTCTAGGCCTGCTCTGACATTTTAGCCCAGTTGCAGTAACTGAGCCTTTGGTAACTCCTTGAGATTTATACACTCCGGTCAGTTCCAGCAATCCGGTGCCTGTCCTTGACACTCTGTCTTGCGTGGCTGAGTTCCTGTCTGGGTTTCCTGGCCAGAACTCTAGTTCTTCTGGATTCCCTTACTGCTGCTCCTTAGGGTCCTGCCCCTAGAGCCATGGATTAGAAATCCATGTTCTTAACTAGAGTCAGATGGGCTCAGCTGCAATCAGATGTCCCAACTGGACACACGTCTATCTCCCCTCCTAGACTCTGCACTCAAGAACAAAAACCTTACTATAGTCATTTTATTCCACAGAACAGAGCACAACGGCCAGTATATAGAAAGTGCAGAGAGGATTGAATCAGTAGACCTCTACCATATTTATCACCTGCTGCCATGCTTACTTGAACCTGATGTTGTCCCCATTAAGCTAAACTTCTTCCTATTACCAGCCCCTGGAATTTTCCCTGATCACCAGCTCCATTTCCCTGAATCTCTTTAAAGGCTAGGGGACAAGTATCTTAGTTTTTCTATCTAAAGTACATAAATGATTGTTAAATCTAAGTTCTTCTATTCTTCTTAAGTCTCCTCTCAAATCCTCCTGATGCTATTAAGAAAAAAAGTTTCTTCTTTCTGAAAAAAAATAAGCGATTTCCTGATATCTCATGCTTACAAATCTTTTCTCAATAGAGTAAGTTTGTCACAATGTCAAGAAATCCCTTTTCATAATGCTTCCTTAGCAAAAGTGAAGAAAGGTCAATTTCAAATTCAACTGGAGCTCAATAACACATGAAGATTTTACACTTCATTTTACATTTATCTAGCTAAAATAACAGAGCAAACCAGCTTTCCTTCTCTGAAAGAACAGATTGTAAATAACTAAAAGAGGTGCTGGTCAGATAGATGGTACAATGATGATGTTCATGAGAGAGGAGATCCTGGTCTATGTATCTTCGGGTCTGCTGGCTTAGATGCCCCATATGGTAGGTGTCCACACATTGAAAGGGCCCCTCAGCATGACACTACATTCCCCCTTCGGTACTCAAAACTTCCACCTTAATTGATGCTGCCAAGGGGGGAAAGAGTAGGCCTCACTCCTCCTACAGCCACCACCAGTGCTGCTAGACATTGAGGACAGGCATTTGAACCCCATGGGACACAGGATGAACATGCTTATTTTAAGGAACTTAGCTGATCCATCTAGCTTGTGTATTTACCTTTTGTGAATAGAACACAGACACCATCACACTGCCTGTGCCTTGTGTATGGAATAATATGCAATAATGAGTTTTGTAAACAGCTCAGTTCAACTGCTGCTGTTGGTGCTGCTTTTGCTGTAACTATGATAAACACCGTATATTATTCAAAGGCCAAAACCAAAAAAATCTACCTAAAAAATGCATTCCTTTGAACACTACCCTTGGTCTGCTACCTTCTTTTAGAAGGAAAATAGTCCTTGGAAAGGAAAGCCGTTAAGTCCTCTAAACTTGGGTAGAAATGAGTATAATCTGGTGCCTCCTTCACTGGCACAGAGGTAGGGTGGCATACAGAAGATGGAAGTGTGCAAAAAAGGGTGGTGGATATTTTCCTTTCACCTCAGGCCAACACTTGTTAAAGTAGTATGAGGTACAAGCAGGATGGTCCTCATAATTTGTGGGACCCAGTGCAAAATGAAAATGCGGGACATCCTTTTGTTAAAAAACTTAAGAATTGCAAGTGGGCAACAGCAAAGCATTAAACCAAGCGCTAGGCCCTCCTGAGTGCAGGGCCCTGTATGACTGTACAGGGTGCACATTCCTGGAGACTAAAAGGTCAAAGGTCTGAGACTAAGAAGGAAAGGCAGAGAGTCTTCCACTGGCACTTTATCTATAGCCCCGTCTACAGGATAGGCTCCATTTTTTCCAAGGTGACCTGATGGGTCAGTGTGTCAACACAAAGGAACATGAATGACTTTGGAGAGAGGCCTCTGCTTTCTTACTGGTGTGGTGGCAGTGCCCTTCTGAACAGAGATGGCCAACTGACCTTGCATTTTCTTTGACCTGTGACACCTCTAGTCCCTTCTTTCTTAGGCCTCCCAAAGATGGACTGCCTTGGGGAACCAGAGGTAGTGCCAAAAACAAACGGATACACAAAACAGAAAAACCAAAGAGTCAAATTCAGTATTTGGAACAGATAAAAATAATTACGTTGTCGTGTGATCAGATGGCTCTTTTGGCTTCACCTGACCTCCTCCACCATCTAAGCATTCCCCAGAGCCAAAGAACTTTACTGAATGTACCACAGAAACGTTCATCTTCCCCACACAGAGGACATTTCATAAATACACAGACCGGCCCAGACACTACAGATTCCAAATCAGCGCATTTAGATTTCTGTGGACTTGAGCAAAGAATTCCAAGTTCCACTCTCAACCTGATTTCATCCACTACATTATAAAAATCAAGAATTCACAACTCTGAGATATCGGTTATTATGGTGTCCGGAGACAGGCAGTAAGTTGATGAACACTGTCAATCTAGCCGTTGGGGTTCATGTTGTTCTGAAATCTTCTGGTGGTCATTTATTTAAAAAAAGAAACAAAAGAAAAAAGCACAGGTGAGTTGTTTTGCAAACAACAGAGTGGGCTGCATATTCAAAAAGCAAAAGCAAAAGGAAATGTCCTAAGTGCATTCTGGAAAGACTGTATAGAGAGAGCCATTGGAGCTGTGTACAGTAGGAAGGTCCAGTTGGATAAAGAGACAGGGCCAGCAGCTGGCTTGGAATTTAAGTAAATTAAAAAGCATCATCGAAGAATACCACCAGTGTCTGAGAGGAGAACTCCCAAATCGAATTGAACTCCACCTATTTCCCTAGTGGAAGCATTAAATGGCCATTTAATGGGAGAGGTATGCCTTTCCTTTAAGCACATCTATGTGTCCATTTCAAATACTCTAAGCTGCAATGATGCCATCACTGCTTTCATTTGAAGTCTACTCATGTATGATATCTTCCCTTACAAGCAACTAATTGAATAAACAAGAATCTCCCCAGTAAATGAACTAGGAGATCTGAGCACTAGTAATCAAGGTTAGTAGGAATGGCACAATTGATCAATGACTCCTGAAACTTTCCTGTAAGGAGTACCTCACAAGAAAAAAAATGTGGCGACAGAGTTCACCAAGGGGGTTCCTTTTAATTCAAAGAGAAATGTCTACCACCAAGAGCTTTTCATCTGAAGTAGCCATAGAAATTAGACAGGTAGGTGGTCCCAGTCTTTAACTAGCCCATGCAGAGATGCTCTTTGAAATACATTTTCTACTTTTTGTAGGGTTCGATTGCAAGTATTCTAAGCAATGGGGTTGCTGGTTGCTTCCTTTCCTACTTAGGAAAATGGAGGTTCGTAAGTCTAATTTTTCATAAAAATATGCTTGCTAACATGTGTTTATACATGCATCTTTCTGCTTAGGAATCCAGTAAATCCATATAAAGTCTAGTACAATTTTATAAAATCATGCAGGAAAAAACCCTTCTTTCCCTCCCTTTAGGGAAAGAAATAGCAAGTATGTTTTTAAAAAACTGACAGCAAAACTGGCATTACCTTAACAAATACTAATCTTTGGTAGTTTCAACTAAGTCTAAGTCATGTCTTTAAGTCTTCATTTCAAGGGATTTTAATTAAAAGGTCAAGATCACTAAAATACAACACAACATGTATTAGCACATCTTGGTTAAACAAAGAACACTTAGAGATACATTTTGTCAAGGCTGTAAAGATTCTTTATACCTCAGGCACTCAGATGAACTTCACTAATAGGTCTCTTAAGCTTTGGTTTTTTATGTGTTGTCTCCATGAAGTCTGCATTCTAAGTTTAATTGCACATGAATGAATAAACCATCTAGAGGGTGTGTGTGTGTGTGTGTGTGTGTGTGTGTGTGTGTGTTTAAAGATAGTGAGAGAATGTAACCAAGAAACATAAAACGGGCGTAGAGGGAAAAAAAGCCCTTGCTGACGTCTCCATTTCTGATGACCATTCCTAACACACTTAATTATAAACTCTAACGCTCTTAATCATAAATCCCAAACCTTACAACCCCTTCCCCAATGTGAGAGTCAATACAAATAGAACCCTCTTGCACTGTTGGTGGGAATGTAAACTGATACAGCCACTATGGAGAACAGTATGGAGGTTCCTTAAAAAACTATAAATAGAACTACCATATGACCCAGCAATCCCACTACTGGGCAATATACCTTGAGAAAACCATAATTCAAAAAGAGTCATGTACCAAAATGTTCATTGCAGCTCTATTTACAATAGCCAGGACATGGAGGCAACCTAAGTGTCCATCGACAGATGAATGGATAAAGAAGATGTGGCACATATATACAATGGAATATTACTCAGCCATAAAAAGAAACGAAATTGAGGTTTTTTTTGTAGTGAGGTGGGTGGACCTAGAGTCTGTCATACAGAGTGAAGTAAGTCAGAAAGAGAAAAACAAATACCGTATGCTAACACATATATATGGAATCTAAAAAATAAAAGAAAATGGTCATGAAGAACCTAGGGGCAAGATGGGAATAAAGATGCAGACTTACTAGAGAATGGACTTGAGGATACGGGGAGGGGGAAGGGTAATCTGGGACAAAGTGAGAGAGTGGCATGGACATATATACACTACCCAACGTAAAACAGATAGCTAGTGGGAAGCAGCCGCATAGCACAGGGAGATCAGCTCGGTGCTTTGTGACCACCTAGAGGGGTGGGATAGGGAGGGTGGGAGGGAGGGAGACGCAAGAGGGAAGAGATATGGGGACATATGTATATGTATAACTGATTCACTTTGTTATAAAGCAGAAACTAACACACCACTGTAAAGCAATTATACTCCAATAAAGATGCTAAAAATATACAAATAGAACAGTGAGTTGAATAATTAACTTGCTGAAGGTCTGGACACAAGCAGCATTTCACAGGATCATGTGTTCTATACCTTAAATACAGTATATAAAATAAGCACATTGCGAAGTGCAAAAGCCCTCCATCATCGAGGGAAAAGTCAAGGAACTCTAGTTTGTATACACACTCACACACACACACATCCTCATCAGTTCATGAAAAGTTAATAGCATTTAAGAAGGAGGTATGATATTCAAAACAACATAATATATTAAAAGCCGAATCTGTGACTCAGCCCAGCCTGTAAACAGTCTTGTATGAACTGTGTGGTTCTTAAGAGTGGGCTTAATAATTTTCCTCCTATGGGCAAACTAATAATGATGATGATCCCCTGCCTGCATATTTGCAAAGCTGTTTGAAAGCCCATGCACATATATTCTTTTATCCATCACTCCTCGTCTTCCTGATTCTAAAGGAAGGCTGAATGGCAAGGACCCTGGACTAAGATAATTCTAAAACCTTGGTTTCCAGTCTGGAAAATGGTATTAAACATACCCTACCCTCTCTATCTCACAGGAGTATCGTGAGAAGCAGATAACACACATAAAACTGTTCTAAAACACTTCCCCCAAATATGCAACAATAATACTTTATCAATATAAACAATCTAGGGACTTCCCTGGTGACTCAGTGGATGGGACTGCACGTTCCCAATGCAGGGGGCTTGAGTTCGATCCCTGGTCAGGGAACTGGATCCCACATACATGCCGCAACTAAGAGCCCGCATGCCACAACTAAGGAGCACATGTGCCGCAACTAGGGAGCTGGCGAGCCCCAAATGAGGAGCCAGCCTGCCTCAACTAAGACCCGATGCAACCAAATAAAATAAATAAAAGATATATATATAAACAATCTCTACATTACACAATAGTGATTGATCAACCATTCAGAAATCTTTCCAAGTTTCTTATCTAATGAAATTTCCTGCCAGAGACTAGAGAATGTGTCCAGCTCTACTCGGAAACATCTGTCTAGATCAATAGAAGGAGAGGATGAACAGAAGACTTGGAGATGTGTAAAAGAAGCAAGGTCACAAGAGAAGAAATTCACAGAGTAAAATATGACTCCAGCAGGACTCAGCCAAAACAAAATACTAGACTATGTTGATAACCAAAGTAGATATAATTTGTTTTAATTCCATGACCAAGAATTTAGACCAACTGAAATTTCCAGGTTCCCTACCATGGTCCAAATGATCCCATTCTGGGCTTCTAGGTCATCTGAGAAGCCAAGTCTGGTTCACAGACCCTTTCTAACCCTTTGGGGCCTAAAACAGCCACTGCTCCCTCCATCCTTCAATTTGACTGGACTGCCTTAAATGTACCCAAAGGGAATAGCATCCTCTTCTCCCAAGTCATAGGCAAATGGGAAAAATCCTTGATGGGTCCATCTGTCTCAAATGAGAAACAGATCTGATTCAAGAAGCCTGGAGTGCCCTGGGCTTACTTAGATCTGGAGACAACCCTTAGAGGAAAAAATCCAATATTCAACCTCAAATATGGCTTGGCAACTATACCTGATTCAGGTTAATTTGTACCAGAACTATCATTTATCCTATACTACTATCCAAAGACAAATTTCTCCCAAAGTCCACACATGACTTTCATATCTACAGGGTTCTATTTTTTTTGAAATAAAACAGTATTTTTAGTGTAGAAGCCACTAATAGTTGCTAAGTATATTCTATTTATTTAACATAATAAAATTAACCCAGTATCCTGTTTTTTCCCCCTAAATTATTACTCTTTATGCAACTTTGGAAAATATGCAAAAATTACCCATTCAATATCTGAGTTAAGTCCACAGAAATGATTTCCTTTCCTTTAAATAGATAAACAAATTAAACCCAGGATTTCAATGGAGATGGCTCCACTGTCTCTGGAGTTTTCATAAATATTTCCTTTAAATTTATCTCTAAAACTGGCTTTGCTTTGGAAACTACCCTCTTTTGAAAGGACAGGAGGCAACAAAGCAACAGCCAAGTCCTGAGTTGATGGAGGAGACAGTGAACTAACAACAGGCCCCATACAAGAACCTCCAAGGCAGGGCCAAGGAATCTGTATTTTTAACTAGTTCCAAAACATCTGTCCCAACTCATCCAATCCTCAGGTGTCAACTCAGCTCTCTCCTGAGGATGCTCCTATCTCTCTCCAGCCCTGACCTTTCTCTTGAGCTCCAGACAAGCCCTCTGGGTATCTGAGGGGCACCTCAAATGCACTAAGGCCAAAATACTGAATCTATTTATTTTCCTCTCCAACTTGTTCCTTCTTTAAGTCTGATTTCAGGTGGTTTTTTTTTTTTAACATGAAATACAGACATGCGCCAAGATCACCTGCACTTCTATGAACTAGAATTCCAACTGGCTCCCAACCTTATGCCTTAATCTTCCTTTAAAATTATTTTTTAAAACTGACAATTAAAAAAACTTTTAATAAACCATTACCATCCTGTATTTGCCATTTCTCTTCAGACCACATATATTTTTTAAAGGAATGGACTCTAGGAAACATTCTGCTTTATTTACAAAAATCTAATAGGCTTATTATATTATTTGTATGCAGACATGGAATATTACCATTAGATACCAAATGGTGTCCCTTTAAAATAGGTCTTGATTAAAGTATCGGTAGAGTATCAGGAGAGGCAAGTTCCATCATCAGCTTTTCAGGGAGACTGTTTATTCACCAGATTACACAGAAGCAAGCACATCTTGGTTAAAATTGGCCCTAGAGTTGTGCTGAGTATATGAGAATAGAACTCGAGCTGTAGCCTTTGTTTGAATTATCATTTAGTCTTGCAAATCAAAGGGAAATATAAAGAGGACAAATATCAGACACAGAAAGTTGTGGTAGTGTTACAAACTGGGTCATCTACATGGCTTCATCTTTTTTTTTTTTTTTTTTTTTTTTTTTTGCGGTACGCGGGCCTCTCACTGTTGTGGCCTCTCCCGTTGCGGAGCACAGGCTCCGGACGCGCAGGCTCAGCGGCCATGGCTCACGGGCCCAGCCGCTCCGCGGCATGTGGGATCTACCCGGACCGGCGCACGAACCCGTGTCCCCTGAATCGGCAGGCGGACTCTCAACCACTGCGCCACCAGGGAAGCCCTACATGGCTTCATCTTGATCCTTCTTCCACCTCTCCGACTGTCCCTCACCCCCATCTAACACTAGGAACAAAATAAAAGTGGGTGGCTTGTCCTGGTACTCTCTCTCCCAGAATGCCTCAGGAAAGGAATTGAACTGGTGAAAGGGAGTAGAGGCAGTCCCCGACTTGGTGATAGTGAAATATAAGGTCAAGTTCTAGGCCAAAGTTAGAGCTGGATGCAAGACAGCTTATCTTTGAATGTGGTCAGCAGTGAACTCTGTCATTCCTCTGTCTCACCATACACAATTCCCTCTACTCAATTACAACATAAGAATGACGGTACATTGGAAAAGGCCCAAGCTTTGGAGTCAGCCAGACCTAGGCTGGGATCCCAGCTTTTCTAACTAATGTGTATGACTTTGAACAAATTCCTTAACCTCTCTGAGAGTTGGTTTCCTCCTTTCTAAAGAAAGGGTGCTAATAGTATTAATAATTCCTTCATGTTTGTTGAGAGGAGTTAATGAGAAATCACATATAAAGTGCATGGCACATAGCAGGCCCTGTATAAATGCTAGTTTTTACCCCTATTATGATCAGCACCATTATTAAGTACCTTGAGGAATTACTCTATATTTCTACTTTTAAATTGTATTATCTGAAAGTATTAGGTTGAATCATACCAAATTGCCATTTTTTCAGATTAAAAAAAGTCAAGTATCAGCTATTTTATGTGATACAACCTAAAATTTTAAGAAGCGTATCCTGGAAAGGGGTACACTATGTTTAATACCTGGTTATATGTGGCAAATGCACAACCTGATCCTTTGGAGTTAAGGAAAGTGAATGACTACGCAGGTGAAGGATGAATATCTGGTGCTTAGTGCAGAACAGACAGAAAATAACTCTGTTTACAATACCAGCTGAGTGCTGAAGGCCAAAGCACTACAGTGCCATTGGCATGACTTGGCTACACTACTATGAAGCAATCATGAAAGGACGCTGAGAATAGGGAGGAGACCATGTCCGCATAAAACAAAATTAAACATAAGCCCAGCCCCACAGGGTTGTTCCCTACAAGAAAGGCAGCGAGCTTAATGAAAAACATACCCTCATGACAAGGAGACATTTAACATGCTCTGCCTTTCCTTCTTAGTGTCAAATGACAGTTTGATTTTTCAAAGTAATCCATATGTGTTGGGGAAAGAAAATGGGGGAAGGGTGGTCCAATTCCAAAATACAAATCAAAGCTTAGAACGCTTTGTAAATAAAAAAAATTACAGACTTTGGGATATAAAGAAATTGAATGTAAGAACACAGAGGTCAGTGGGGAAATATGCCTGGTCCTTATATGCTATAATATCAGGAAGTAGAAAAACCCAGAATCATTTATGCTTGGAAGCAGTATAATATAATATAATGGAAAGAGATTGGGGCTTTGGAGCCAGAGAAATCTGTATTCCAATTGTGGTTCTAACACTTACTAGCTGTGAGACGACAGGAAAGACTCCATTAACAGGATTGTTGTCAGAATTAAATGAGATAATATATTTAAAGAACCTCTCACACAATAAGTATTGGAAAACCAGAAGACAACCAAATACCTGTTCTAACTTTGCAAATTTATAATACCACCACCTACAGTTCTGACTGTATTCCTACATATCCTCCCACACACAAAGATGCATAACACACAAAATGAAACTTCATACTCAATAAAAAGATAGTTCTTGGGCTTCCCTGGTGGTGCAGTGGTTGAGAGTCCACCTGCCGATGCAAGGGACACGGGTTCGTGCCCCGGTCCGGGGAGATCCCACTTGCCGCAGAGTGGCTGGGCCCGTGAGGCATGGCCGCTGAGCCTGCGCGTCCGGAGCCTGTGCTCTGCAACGGGAGAGGCCACAACAGTGACAGGCCCGCGTACCATAAAAAAAAAAAAAAAAAAAAAAAAAGATAGTTCCTGGCTTCACGTATTCCCAAATACAAACAAAGGCGATGTATTTAGATGGAGGTATGTTCTGAATGCATTAGAAAAGTTAGTTTTTAACTCTATCTTTCAGGTTATTCTCTTTTGCCTATTCAAATCCTTGTTCCCTTAATTTAAACAAGGTCAGTGATGTGGAGAAGAGACAGAAGATGAAGAAAAACTGCAAGCATATAAGAGTAAAGTTAGAAAGTGAACCAATATGAGGGCCAAGAAGAGAAATGTCAATTCTCTAAAGTATGTGAGAGGCGTATGAGGAGACATAAGGTGGTGGGAAGGACCAACAAATGCACAAACAAATGACTCAAGGAAATAAATGACTAACCCACAGCAATACTTACACACTTTTATATGCCTCTACCATCAAACTTTCTAGGACGTTCACTTACAATGAAGTTCGTTCTGTTGGAGCGCCTCTTTATTCATTTGTTAAACTTTGTAACTTGTGAAGCCAAACGGCTACCCTGCCTGGATATCCAGAGGTTTATGTGGATGAGAGAGGAGGTCCCAAGGTGATCAATTCACTAGTTTGAAAGTGCCAACCAGGAAGGAAAAAAAGAGGGAGGATGGTGAGAAGGAGCTAGAGACACCCTCATATTCCATCCCAGGCCAGTCCACGTATGGTGGGTTACAGCTTCCCAGCTTCCTAGCCTTAGTTGATCCTTGTCATCCAAATGTACAGTCCCTGGTAAAACAAATGCCAATGTTGTTACTGCTTCCTACTCAGAGTCATTAGACAAATGAAAGGAGGGACTCAAATTAGCTTGGAGAATCAGTGGTGGCAGCTACCAATGCTATTCAGTCAACAAATGATTATTGAGCTATACATAAAAGGGGAGTGAGATATTGATATCAACGCTGAGGGCCTTAGATCAGTCACATCCAGATTTCTATTATGATCTGACAGTATTTTTATTCTATATCTTGTTTTTTCATGTATCCTTAAACTCATCCGTACATTTTCTCTGTCATCTCTACCAGTGGTAATGAAGTTTCTGACAACAAAGTGTATTGTTGGAGCCCATCCTCTTCATTAATGAGGTTATCATTACACTGCTTATCTATCACCAGGGAAAATGAATCTAGTGTGTGAACAGGGATGAAAGAATACACCCAGGATAAAAGCCAGAGGAGACAATGAGTATTACATTTATAACCTTAATCCCAGTTTCTGGCCCATTTCTTTCAGTTACATTTCGTTCAGTTTCAAACATGTCAGCCACAGCTAAGAGTCTTACTCATTCTCACCTCTCACCCAGATGCAAAAGTTCAAGTTCACTATCTCAGGAAAAACTGTACTCCATTGCCCAACCTTAGCTAGTCTGAAAAGTATGCCTCAAAGTCCATTAAGGATTCACTTGGTTCCATTTTCAAAAGAAAAATATTTTTGAATTTAAACTATCCAAATGTTTCTATAATATCTAATTGGATTAGGTTTTGGGACTTATCATCCGAACTAAACTACAAGAAAGTGAGAGAAAGACCACAATGAATTTGCACTGAAAGTTCAACAAGAATCAGTGCATTTCATTAGCTGTGAAGCACTGATTTGGAGGGAAGAGGGGCTGATGAGTCTCACGTTTGAGAAGTTTCACATCTAAAACGCTAGCTGTTAGACAGGGGAAAATAAAAAACTATGAGAATGAGATGGCTCAATGCTGTCTGTCCTTCCATCTTGGTAGAGTGGTGAGGCAGGGGGAGTAACTAAAAGAAGCCTGGGCTGGGAGCTAGAAGACCTGGATTAGAACCAGTCATTGTGGGTTCAGAGTCTCAGTTTCCTCTGTGAAAAGGTGTAGGCTAGATGCTTTCTAAAGCCTCTTACACCGGGGCTTCCCTGGTGGCGCAGTGGTTGAGAGTCCGCCTGCCGATGCAGGGGACACAGGATCCCACATGCCGCTGGTTGGCTGGGCCCGTGAGCCATGGCCGCTGAGCCTGCGCGTTTGGAGCCTGTGCTCCGCAACAAGAGAGGCCACAACAGTGAGAGGCCCGCGTACCGCAAAAAAAAAAAAAAAAGCCTCTTACACCTTAACATCCTAGTCTTCCCTGTGAATAAGGTGACCATACACCCTGATTAACCTGCTACAGTCTCAGTTTACACCTTTTAGATCAGCCAACCTGTTGATTGTTTTTAGCCCTTCTTTCCTTCTCAAAAGTGTCCCTTTTTGGACAATAATTTACATTGTCATTCTATCTCTGAGTCATTTTTAAATGTAAGCTTTGTACTTTGGTACACAGCTCTAGCTAATTACATATCTCTAGCTAGCATGCTTAAAATTACAGTGCTTCATTCCTAAAGAGAGGAAGGAAGGAAAAGAGGAAGGGAGGGAGGGAGGGAGGATAAAACCAGTGACATAAAAGAAGTAAGCGTGAGTAAGGGGAGTGTAAAGTTGAGTTTCACCTACTTGGCTAAAGAGATTTAAGGACTCTCCTAACTGAAATTACTGAGGGGTTTTTTGTTTGTTTGTTTGTTTTAGAATAATTGCATAGGAAATTCTCCTACATAATTCAGCTCACATGGGACCATTTTATTTATTTATTTATTTTTGGGTATACTTTATTTGCTGAAGTATTTTAAAGCATAGATATCATGACATTTTATCCCAAAATATGCCATTATAAATCTCTTTAAAAAACAAAACGTTTTCCTGCATAATCACTAAATGCATTGCCATACCTACCAAAACTAACAATTCTAGTCCTCAGCTGATAATTCTATTTCCCTAATTGCCCATGGGACCATTTGAAATTTCTACTGCATGTTTAGAAATGGTTATTTATATTCTGCTTAATGGGCACTGATGTTGCTGCTTAAGTGTGACTCACTCCCTTTTATCATCAGACGTCATTTATATACAGTGCTGGTCAAGGCACATAAGTTAAATTGAGAGAAAAGGGTCTAATGCTAAAAATTAGCCATTTTGAAGTCATAAAAATCAACATAGCTGCTCACATAGGTCGAAGTCTGCCCTTGGGTATCCACAAACAATTCTCACCCAAATAATCACAGAGTTTAGGGTACTACTTTAAACTTGTCTTGAGAATTTCAGGCTTAAATAACTTCTTTATTATTGAGACTACTTAAAAGAAATCCTTCAAGAAGTACCTAAACCTAGTTAAACATGTATGTCTTACATAAAAGTTTTAGTTTAAAAATCAGATAAGGGAAAAGAGATTTTGTTGGAAGTAGTGATGAAAGATCCTAAGTCTTCCTTTTTCTGGGATTAAAAAAGTCTACCATAAGCTATTGTAAAAACCCAAAGCCATATCTAAACTAATGAAATAGAACAAAATTTCGACAAATATTCATGATATTTGGATTAAATCTTACTGAACTTTCATTGGAATCTGAATATTTTGCTTGTTTTTTCAAGCTAGAAACAGATACGTATGAGTGTCTAATGGACTTCATCATATAAAAAATATTTAGATACTGCTGGTGAAGAGGTACCTGGCAGACACGTCTAATCTCAAAAACTATTTACCATTCTAGGCAGAAGGATCTACTTTTTTTTTTAATTACAAAGTCATCTGAGAAACAAAATGCTGTTAATATTTAAACTCAAATGATATTGGATCTTGATATAGCTGACTCAGACTATGTATATAGATATACTGATGTGTGTGGAAAGCAGTGGCCATAATTTCCATAAGCCTCTGGGAAACTGGGGGTGGAGGGTGGGCACGGGGGTCAAGGAGATATGAAGAGACCTCAGTCTAGATCTTCCTAGCTTGACTTTGAATTGATCTTGCTGCCTGGGACCTGACTCAGGTTTTGGTAGACCATTTCTCTTGTAACTGGACTCTTGCCCACTCAGTATATGCCTGCCTGGTAGTTTAGTCTCCATCCTCCCCCGGCCACATCTCCTGCCAGCCAAATGCCTGAACCTACTGCCTCTGAACATTTGAGCTTCCATTTTCTTAAAACAATCCTTCCTTGAGAAACCAAAGAGAAAGGAGCACAGGGTGGCTACCGTTAGCAATAAACACAAGGTGTCCTGGCTCCCTGTGTGCCACTCTCTGGCTCAGCGAGTTCATATTCTTTGACACTAGGAATCACACACCAGACAATCCAGGAAACAATCGTAGATGTTTATGTACCTCTCTAAGTTCCAATACCATTGTCAAAGCCACCTGCTTAAGACATCTCCAGCTATGAGCTAAGCTATTACCTGCCCCACTCCGAAGGTCAGTGAAGTGAAAGAAGGGTCTCCTGAGAAGGGTTCAATGCTAAACATTTTACCTGAGAAATTCTCTTTCAGAGAACTCACTTGTCAACTTAAATGGCGGGGACAGGTGCTCCTTAAGAGAGTTTTCGACTTTACGAAACTTGCCCCATGGGCCAAATCTATATAAGTTCAAGGTTCTCCCATTCTTGGCACAGCATATTCATTCTGGCCCCAGATACCAGTCCTAGAGAAGAGAGATTTCAGCTCTGCAGGACCTCCTGAGAGCCGCTTAGCAATGCCTCTGTTAGGGTAAAGAATGTTCAAGAAACAAGAGCTGTCGTAGCTCCTTAACTAAAATGAATATCCACGTCTTACTTACAAACTTGATCGCCATTCCGATAACACTGGCTGTAGCAAAGATCAATAGACCTAATTACCCTGTCCTACATATTCTGAGGACTAACCTCTGGGGAAAGTATTATTGGTGGAAACTCTATATGCAGCGTTAAGTATTAATAACACTCTCAGGTTTTCTGAAAGGATAGGTAAAGTCAGGAAAAAAAAAAACAACTCTGATTCTCTGACCATCATTAGAAAACCAACCTGCCCGTGAACGTCAATATTATGTCAATAATTCTGAAGAAGAATGAAAGAAGTGTGCTGCACAACCACCCATTAAATGGAAGAACACTAGGTGACATTCCTGATGAGCTTGTATAATTAGTGAGGGTTTGGAGCTAGTGGTGCAGGGAGCACCCATCAGCAGACGGCTCTCTGGTTAGTTAAAATTCTGGAGGACATGCCAATGTTTCTTCTTTCCACTCTGCTCCCTAGAATATCCTGAGAAAACAACCTGCAACTTATTGTCGACGCAGATCTGGGCACTGGGTAGAAATATAGTGGATGAGCAGCAGTAAGATGCTGCTAGAACAATGCCCAGGCTTCCCAAGCACGGAGGGCCTGCAACATATAAAAGCCACTCCCGATCCCCAGGCAGGGAGGGATTCAATTGCACAACTGTCAGAAATGTAAAGGAGCCGAATATGCCCCTGTGTCAAGAAACGCTGAAGAAATATCTGCACAATGGCATCTTGCAGGCTGTTAGGGCAAACAGTGAGGCTTGGAGCATGGAGAACTGACAGCTGTGCTTTTAGCGGACATTTTCGGATGCAGAGGTCACTGGAGAAATATGTCAGTTGGCGTGGTGAGTTACCCCATGCTAAGAGAAACCAGATCAAATTTTTGGCTGGTTACCCAGGACACTCCGGGATACCTCCTCTATAATATGATTTTCAACCCACATCCTCCTTCAGCAAAGGGAGTATTTGTTTACTCAGTTTTCCCTTTTCTCTGAAGCACACATACTTTGTGGGGCTCCTTGTCAGAAACAGTTCCCCACCCTGGACTGAAATGTGCTGATGTGGTTTCCTCAACTGAGGCTTGTCTGCTCACTAGGAGAGACAAACAGTTTCAATTAAGGACAGCACGTAAGCCTTGTTTGAGATGCTACATTTTGTCAAAACCAGAGCAAGGGGCTTCCCTGGTGGCGCAGTGGTTGAGAGTCCGCCTGCCGATGCAGGGGACGCGAGTTCGTGCACCGGTCTGGGAAGATCCCACGTGCCGCGGAGTGGCTGGGCCCATGAGTCATGGCCGCTGAGTCTGTGTGTCCGGAGCCTGTGCTCCGCAACGGGAGAGGCCACAGCAGTGAGAGGCCCGCGCACCGCAAAGAAAAAAAAACCTGATCCCTGTCCACAAGGTGCTTGGACTGAATAAAAACAAAACAAAACAAAACAAAACATAGAAACATGGAATGAGCACTGAACAAGCAATAAGAAAGTGAACAGCTTCATATTTTGCAACACTATAAACTCATAAGTAAAGCACAAACCGTGCAAAACAGTGTATTATAAGGTACTAATTGGGCGGTACGGACAATTTGAAAGTACAAGAGAAATTACAAAATGGTGAGAACCGCGGGGGACTGCGACCAGGGAAAGTTCAGCAGCTGGGGCTTGAAGGAAGAATGGACGAATGGGCTCAGACATTCTAGGATGAGGAAACAGCATGAGTAAACATTCAGAGGTGGGACGAGGTATGCATTGTGAGTGCATATTTAGGAGAGAGAGCCTTGATGTACATGTCTTCTGGGAGTAAGGTAAGGTTGGAGAGGTAACAGTGAGGACCAGTTTGTGCTAGGTCTGAAAAATCAGACAGAAGATTTTACGTGCTGTGAGGTAAGCATAAGGGAGACATTTTACGTTCTTTGATAGAAAAGCATAGCTCTCTCCTGAAAGTTTACAGTGTGTTAGTGCTCTGCTAAGCTCCTTTCATGGATTATCTCACTGAGTACTCACAATAAACCCAGGAGGTAGTACTAGCGTTACCCCGATTTTCTTAAGGGGACAATGAAGATCAGAAACATTAAACAACTTGAATAGGGTGACACAGCAAATAAAAGGTAAAATCAGAATTGTAACCCAGATATAAACACCGTGCTCTTAACCTACCATGCTCTATGTGATGAGGGTCATTTTCAAAAAATAAACCTAGCATCACTGTAAACCAGAGAGGGTTAGAAAGCAACGATACTGGTTAAGAGTAACCTCAATAATCCAGTCAACTAGGAGAAAAGGTCCCAAGAGAAGGTAGTGAAAGTTAAGAACAGAGAAAGGATAAATCCTAGAGGCAATGGTGATGTACTGGATGTGTAGGGGAAAGCAAAAGATGCCGTGGAGAAGACTAATGGCACTAGCGAAAGTGAGGGAGGGGTAAGATGAGTAATTAGTTTGCAGGGAGGTGGTACAAAGGCTAAATTAAATTTCAGCCATGTTGACTTTGAGGGGACAATGGAAAATGTCCAGTGGAAAGCTGATGGTATGAGCTTGAAGATGTACCTTTGTTTTGTGTATGGCTCCCGGAAGAAATCTGCCAATCCACTCCCCAGAAAATGTACACATGTGCATACTTGAAATTCTGCTTCACATTTCAGAGGGCCAGTGACTCTTCAAAACCCACCCACAGTACCTTTGGCACAAACCATGAGTAATAAACTGAGGATGAAGACATACAGATTGGGGAGTCTTATGCACAGTGGGTATCTCTTGACTTCAAGAGATAGTGGGTATCACGGACTTCTCTTGACTTCCAGGATCCTGCCCTTTCTGGTTCCCACCTTCCTCTCCGATCACTACTTTTCCATTTCTTTGTTTGGTTCCTACTCTTTTCCCTGTCCAGTAAAATTGGGTACTAACCAAGAATCTAGAATATCCTTGACCCTCTTTTGTCCTCTATACAGGTTCAGTTGGTTGATTTTTATGGAGATTTTGTGAATATCAAATGAAATAATACGTGTACTTTGAACAGCACAGTCCCTAGCTTAGAAATCGCTCTTAGCAAATGGTAGCCATGATCACAAGCTGAGAAAAACAGAAGAAAGAAATTGGTTGACTGAGACAAAGATCAAGCCTTGAGAAGTTTCGAAAAAGAGAAATATTAGAGAAGCCCATGGAGATGAGCATATCACAGAAGGAGAAAGAGGATGGTTAGTGGTATAATGTGCCTCAACAAGAGGAAGAGAATCATTTTAAATTCCATTTGAATTGTCTCGAGTTAAAATCAGGAAAGAAGACTCTCTAACTCCAGGTCAAAGTGCTACTTCCCAAGATGCACAGTGGCGATTAATCTCCTCTCCAATAAGGTGCCTCGTGATGACACAAGAACACCAGTTTGTTGCAGTGGTAGTGATGGTCGCTACAGTTTATGTTAACTCTGTCATCATTAGAAAAACTGGAACGTGAGCCCCTAAAAAATATTCCAACAAACTCGGAATACAGTTTTCAAGCTGAAAATTCGGAAGTCGAGCATCTCTCAGAAGTCAATTCTCCGCTAATCAGGTCCCACGCGTTTAGAACAACTATGGAGGCAAAAATGTCATGCAAACATGCCGCTGGCAGCATTTAAACGAAACAGCATCCTCTTATCAGTTCCCAGCCTGGTCTCTCCCAGCATATGCTTCTCAACATACAAACAAGTGCCATGCTCTTACATTTGCAAATAGATTAATCAGGTCTCTTGAAAAATTGGGAGGATTTCTTCAAGTTTCAAGGGGTAAGATCTTAGTTTCCTAAACTAAGTTTGATGTGCCACATACCAAGAGAGGTGTAGCTCTCTGAGCTTCTTATGTATAGTTTTTCCTAAACAAACAAACAAACACATTTACTACTTCTAGGGAGCTATTAAGTGAAACTAGAGCTCTACTGGTTGACTTTGAGAATGTAGGGTTACACAGGGAACTCTACTTCACTTTGCTGTATGGTAGAAACTAACACAACATTGTAAAACAACTATACCTCAATTAAAAAAAATAAATTAAAACATTTTAAAAATAAATAAAATGGTAAACAACGAAAGAAAAGGAGGGGGGCCCTCAGATATTGTATGTTTATTAAACTTCCTTAATTTCTTAAAAAAAAAAAGAATGTAGGGTTAAGTTCTATCAGTTTGCTCCTGAATCACATATTAGAAGTCAGCAGGACTCCTGGGGAAGGAAATGCCTATTTTTCCCCTGGCAAGCGGGTGTTAGTGCTAGAAAATATGTGCATGGAAGAGGGAGGAGGTGGAGAGTATTTGAACCATTTCTGTAAATAAACAAGTCAGTGAGTATGATGCATAATTCCTAAAATTTGCATCTGCAAATTTGCATTTCAGATTTCTCAAAAATTATAATGCAAGTTAGCTTGCTTTTCATTCCTGCTTCCCCCCTCCCGTGATCATCCCCAATTTCAGCTGTGATTCACTAAATATTTTTTCCCATTGGAAATTATAAAATGATATCCTAGCTCATTGTTTCACTTTATATTGAACTTCATTGGGTTTTCAGACATTTACACTGTCAGCTCTCCTTCCCTTACTGTAAAATCTTTTTTATCGACAATTCAATCATGTCAAGTTTGGAACAGGAGAGGCACTGATTTGATCAGCTATCATTGGATTTACAATATATAAATGACAGCACCATATCTGGCCCTCGTCTAAAGCAGCTGCCTTTTATCGATTTATATTCCACTAGCAAGGAAGAAAAATTACAGCACAATGTAGTGGTATGGTCCAAGATCAATACCAATTTTTTTCTTAATGACACAAAGGCCAAGATAAGGACAGCATAAGTCAAAGCTAGACAGACCAGATTTGTCCGATATCCCTTTCAATTACTGAAGAGCACGCACGGGGATGTATATCATTAAAGCAAAGGAGAATATTATTCCAAGTGGTTTAAAATTACGACTTCAAACAAGACAGAGTAGCATCCTCCCCAAGATATGGAATTGAAATGAGCTGAGAATGGAGGACCTCCCTTCCCACCTTGGTCTAAAGCAGCTGGGCATCTCCAGAGTTAGTCTAACTACTAGATCTCAGAGCACTGATTCAGCTGTGTAATCCCAACACTGAGGATTTAAACCAGGACTCTAGAACCAAACATCCTGAATTCCTTAGATGTTGGTATTGAACAATAGGTAATGAAGAGTGAAATAGACTGGTTGCCCCCCAGAATATAATCATGTTACAGGAAACTAAAAAGCAAATTACCCAAACAACTTAACAAGCTCAACAGAGTGGTTAGGCCATATCTACTCTGGGTAAGTTGTAAAGTCATAGCTATCTCCACTATGGCATCAAAAGGCTGCCCAATCCCCATGGGAATCTGGGCAGATTATTTCAGCAAAAAATGGAGCTGGGTCCAGGTCAAAGCAGTTCTTTTTAAAACTGGTGCACCACGACCCCAACCCTATACCATGGCACACTATGATAAAATCAGTTCCCAGGAATGCTGGAACAGAGACTGCCTTGGTGATTTTCTCTACCGATGGGTTTTTCAAAACTTGCTACCAACACTGAAGTAGGCAGGGGTTTCTCCTCATTAAACTATGTCCCTGTTCTGCTTGCATATCTTTCTGATAGCCCCTTCCCTTCTACTGTGCCTCTCCAACAGTACACAAACATGGTTAGGCACTTTATTTGACAACAGGGTTTTTTTTTTTTTTTTGCTGAAGAGTATAAGCTCAACACAGATTAGGTAAATTACAGATAAAGTAAAGGTGGTCACGAGAAGCATGATGAAATCTTGAGAGGGCTTTTGTGAAATATGTTGTGAAAGGAATTCAAATATCTGATCAGTGGCATAATAGATGATGTCTGAATTCCTTCCAGTCCTGAACGCCTATGTTTCTAAGTAATAACAGCTCACATGCCCTATTGCTAGTGAAAAAAAAAAAAAGGAGTAAAAAGAGCGTAAGTCTTTGGAATTAAACTGACTTGGGCCAAAGGGTAGACTCTGCAACCTACCAGCAGTGTGATCTTGGGCAAGTTACTTAGCCTCTCTGTACATCAGTGGCAGTGGCAGGCACAATGACAAATGTACTAAATGTACATATAGATACGTACATATACATATCTCATCTGATCCTCATAACAATCCTATTAGATTGTTATCTCCATTTTAATACGAAAAAAATGGTTCAGTGAGCTTAAGTAAACTTGTTCAAAGTCATACATGTTGTAGAGTTTGTATTCAAACCATGATCAAGATGGTTCTAAAACCTACTTTTACCATTACTCCCATCAGGCTACAGTCCTTCTACTCCAATCTAAGCATCAGTTATTTTCTTCACTGTCTCTCTGGTCACTGAGAAATCAAGTTTGGGCCACACAGCTAACCACAACAGAACTGTATAATCCCATCTACAGAGTGAGTAGCCAATGACAACTTAAACGCCTGCTCAGGAAACGCTTAGAAATAAAACAGGGAAACCTCACTTCTTCAAGCCATGTTTGTTACCAGTGTCACCATAATAATATATCTAACTGAAGAGAAGCAAGTGTCCCAACTCTAAGGACAAAAAGGGAAGTTGTAACAAGAATGCAAAGGGCAGCATAAGACGTGTATTTATACAGTCAGTTTTCACTTGATTTTCCAGTAGTGCTGCTAATGCGTTTTTTCTTGCAAATTAGTTCCGTATTCACTGATCATAACATCAGATGCTGCAAGTTTAGCTTGGGATAACAGAAGCAGGCATTTCAATCTTGTGTGAAGTAATCAGAAATAGGATGCCTTGTTTTCCATAAAATATCATGCTAGGGCTTTTGAGTGACAGTAAAACTGGGGCCACCAGATGAGTTGTGGGACTGGGAAGTTTTCTAAGACCATACTAGTAGTTGGCACAATTAAAAGGTCAGGAAGCCAAAGAAGTAAGACAGAGATAAAGAAATACACAGACATCAGAAGTCAGAGCAGGCAGTGGGGTCACGTGTTTCGGTGGAGTAAATGGGAGAAGTCCATACAAAAAACCATTAATTGAGGCACCTAGCTTGAACCATACTCTTACATACTTTCTCTCACAGAAAGAATATACCAGCTGTCCTCAGCTAGCAGCAAAGAGGGTAATGATGTCTGGCTGAGCAAAAGAGACACAGAATAACCAGCTGGTAGGGGGGAGAGAGTACAGAAATGTGATTAGGCACTCTGGCAATAGAGTCTCAAAATGACTGTGGTCAAAGTTATGACTGAGAAAGTACACCAGGAAGTTAGTCCAATAGCCAGCACACAGTAAAATCTCAACAAATTTTTTAGGTCCTGCAAAAAGGATTATGCCTAAAAACCAAAGGAGGCAAGTTTCCAAGTGTATGCAAAGTGATCTTTTTAGCCACACATCTACATAGCAACATTTTTGATAAAATTGTATTTTTCAACACATAATAACTAAAATTGAGGGTAAGTTAATGACCAAGGATAACCTCAAAATAGCTTATTTTGGAAATACAAATGTACACTAATTATTGCCAGCTAGCAACATGTGTACTACAATGCTTTATAAGCTTTCTGACTTTATAAGAAAGAAAAAAGAAGTTTTTTCTATAGCCAGTTAAATCTATAGCCAGTTATCCATATTTTGAATTTCTGTATAATCCTGGCACATTCTTAAGTGGCCCAAGTAAGTGAAGAGCAACAATGTTACAATCCTTATATAGTCAATTGTATCGACCAATCCCTTATATAGTCAATTGTATCGACCATTTGGGAATATTAGCACATTGATGGTTCTGTTCAAATTGTAGTGGAATGGGTAGTTACTTTATATCTCTGTTGAAGCATTTCCTTCCTTTTTTCTAGATTATGTACTTAATAGAGACAACCCGGGGCTATAGAGACACAAATAATTTAGAGTCAGAAAACCTAAGACCAAGGCCTAGTTCTACCACTTACAGGATGAGCTAACTCTCTGTGCCTCAGATCCCCCACCTACATAACAAAGGTAATAATATCTGCCTCTCTCAGTGTAGGTATTATTCATCTTTATATCCATGATGGACCTGAAAATTGTACCAGACAAACAGTGAGCAGATGCCCAAGAAACATCTGTTGCATGGTGATGAAAATTTCAAAAAAAAAGATAGTAATTTATGACCCTGGAATTTTGTGTTTGCCAGAAAGACACTCATATTAAAAAAATATTGTAATAATTCTACAATTATCACACCACTCAAAATCGTTTTACTGAAATAGATTGCTTTGACCTGATGTAAACTTCATCTTTGAATTGGCATCACTTGACCCAGTAAACAGGTAACTATACATTGCAGAGACTATGGATTTTTACCTTCCTAAAGGACATGCATAAGTAACACATGCCAAACATTCAAACATATTTAGAAGATACAATTAACCTAATTACCATAGGATATAAACAAGATCCAGAGTCTCATAGTATAATATACAAAATGTCCAGGATATGATCCAAAATTACTTGGCATACAAAAAACTAAAATAAAACAAAATTCGACTCACATGGGCAAAGATGATCTATAGTTGCCAACACTGAGATAACACAGATGATAGAGTTATCAGACAAAGATATTAAAGCAGTTATAAAAATGCTGCAATAAATAAGGGTAAACACTCTCGAAAGGAATGGAAAGATAGTATGTTTCTGCAAAGAAACAGAAGCTATAAATAAGACCAAATAGAGGGGCTTCCTTGGTGGCACAGTGGTTAAGAATCCACCTGCCAATGCAGGAGACCCGGGTTTGATCGCTAGTCTGGGAAGATCCCACATGCCATGGACCAACTAAGCCCGTGCACCACTACTATTGAACCTGCACTCTAGAGCCCACGAGCCACAACTACTGAGTCTGCGTGCCACAACTACTGAAGCCCACACTCCGCAACAAGAGAAGCCACCGCAATGAGAAGCCCGCACACCGCAACAAAGGGTAGCCCCCACTCACCGCAACTGGAGAAAGCCCGCATGCAGCAACAAAGACCCAATGCAGCCATAAATAAATAAATAAAATCTATTAAAAAAAAAACCCAAACAAACAAAAAACCTCACTAGGTGCATTCAACAGCAGAATGGAGATGACAGATAAAGATAAAACAATATAAATTCTCCAATCACAGTAACAGAGAGGAAAAAGATTGAAAAAAGAAAATGAACAGAGGGTTATGGATCTGAGAGATAACAGCACAAAGCCTAATATTTGTACCATCAGAGTCCAAAAACAAAAGGAAGATTATGGTACAGAAAAACATATTTAAAGAAATAGAGGCAGAAATTTCCCCAAATTTTGAAAAAGACATAAATCTACAGGTTGAAGGAGCTCAGAAAATTTCAAACTGGATAAAGCCAAAGAAATCTATACCCAGACACATAATAATCAAAATGCTGATGACTAAAGAAAACGAAAAAAATCTTGAAAGTGGCCAGAGAAAAATAACATATTGCTTACAATGCAATAACAGTTGGAATGACTGTGGATTTCTCATGTGAAACCACGGAGGTAAGTAAGAAAAAAGCAGCACATTTTTAAACAGCTGTAAAGAACTGAAGATGAAATAAAAACATTCTCAGGTGATGGAAAACTATGAGAATTCAAAGCCACTGAACTGCTATAAAGGAAATTCTTTGTAGAGAAGGGAAATGATACCAGAAGGAAAACTGGAAAATCAAAACTGAAGGAAGAGAAGCAGAAATAATGAATATCCAGATAAATAAAATAGACTATTTTTCTCCTCTTGAGTTCTTTAAAATATGCATCACAGTTAAAAGCAATCATTATAGCACTGTCTGTCAGGATTTTCAATATATTTGGATAAAACAATACAAGATAAAAGGGAGTAAAAAGGGGTCTATACAGTGGAAGATTTCTGCATTCAGCTTAGGGTGGTAAACTATGGATTGTAAAAAGACTGTGAAAAGTGAAGTGTGCATATTGTAATCCCTAGAGCAACCACTAAAAAAAAACAAACTATACAAAGACATATAATAAAACATAAAGTAAAATGGAATAATAAAAAATGTTCAAATAAGCCAAAGGAAAACAGAAAATGAGAAAATGAATGAGAAACAGAAGGGAAAAAACAGAAAACAATAAATTGATAGGCTTTAGATCCAAATATATCAATAATGACATTAAATGTAAATGGTATAACAACCAATTAAAAGATAGAGATTGTAAACTAAGCTGTCTACAAGAGATCCATTTCAGATATGATGATATAGCTACATTAAAAAGTAAAAGAATAGAGAGTAACGTTAGCAAAAATGGCACAATAAGGACTTCTGAAAATTTGTTCCTCCATAAAATCAATAAAAAACGGGCAAAAATGTGAGAATCAAAATAATGGAAATTAACCAAAGGCTTGGAGCAATCCAAAGAGCACTTATTTTTTTTAATGGCTGTATCGTGGTGAGAACAATGAATTTTGAGAAATTTTTAATTGTCTAAAACTATCTCCTGTTCTCCAGCTTGGCAGTAGCCTTAAAAAGTAACAGCTTGAATTCCTAAAGGAGCAAAATGGAATTTAAGATCTCTAAAAGCCTCATTCCTGAAGAATTGTCACGAACTGACCTGTCTGGAGATTCCCTGGAAGACCCAAATTAAAGGCTCTCTCTATCAGACCTGATTTGGAATACGCCTACTACAGAAAGCATTTTCCCTGTGTGGGGTGGGACAGGGTGTTTTTCAAAGAAAATTACTGACAAGTATTTTAAGTTTGTGACTGCCTGAGGTTGTAGATAACAGCTACAGCAAAGAACAGACTATAGCTTAGCAGAAAAACCTGGCGAAGTCATATCCATAGGGGCTTTTAAACTATTGGACATATTCCTGGGAATATAGATGGTTATGCACATATGCTGGACTGTGGTTATGCTCAAGAAAGACCTGGGAAGGCACTAAGTTCTCACTTACAGTTGACTTTGAGGTTCTGTGCAAGCAACAAGTGATGGCTCAGGCAGAATTGTCCACTACTTGACCGAGTGCTGAAGGCATGGCCCAACACACACAAAGAGCCACAGCAAAGACTGGAAATATTGATTGTTCCAGGCATTTAAGGAAATCTCAGTCCAATCATTAGCTGAACACTAAGCTAACAAAACAGAAACTTCAGTGGCCACACACAGCAAAGAACACAGACTTAGGAAATTACTTCATAAAACTCTCTAAACAAACAAATACGAATAAAACAAGTAGCAAAACCAGTAAACATTGGGAAGGGGGTAGAATATGATGTCCAGAGTTCCCACATTGTATTATTTAAAATGTTTGGTTTTTAACAAAAATAATAACAAGACATGAAAGGAAATAAGAAAATTGTGGCCCATACAGAAGGGAAAGAAAGCAATCAATAGAAACACACTGAGGAAACATAGTCATTGGACTTACTGGACAAAGATTTTGAATCAGTTATTTTAAATACGTTCAAAGAGTTAAAAGAAACTGCATCTACAGAACAAAAAGAATGCATGAGAATTATTGTCTCAACCTACAGAGAATATTAATAAAGAGAAAGTATTTTTTTTTTGAGAAAGTATTTTTTAAAACTAAATAGAAACTCTGGAGTTAAAAAAATAAAATAATTAAATTGAAATATCACTAGAGTGGCTCAAGAGCATACTTCAGCAGGCAAAAGAATGAGTGAACTTGAAGATACATCAATGGAGATTATTCATTTGGAGAACAGAAAGAAAAAAAGAATGAAAAAAGAAATGAACAGAGCCTCAGTGACTTGTGGGACACCATCAAATAAAACAACATACACACAATGGGTGTCACAGAAGGAAAGACGAGAAAGAAAGGAGCAGAAAGAATATTGGAAGAAATACTGGCCAAAAATTTCCACAAATTGATGAAAAACATCAATCTACACATCCAAGGAACTCAACAAACTCTAATTAGAAAAACTCAAAGAGATTCACACGAAGACATATCATAATCAAACTTTCAAAAGATAAATACAAAGAGATAACCTTGAAAGCAGCAAGAAAAGAAGTGACTACTGATGAAAGAAATTAAAGATGATACAGGGTTTCCCTGGTGGTGCAGTGGTTAAGAATCCAGCTGCCAATGCAGGGAACATGGGTTCAAGACCTGGTCCAGGAAGATCCCACATGCCACGGAGCAACTAAGCCCGTGTGCCACAACTACTGAGCCTGCGTTCCAGAGCCCATGAGCCACAATTCCTGAAGCCTGGGCGCCTAGAGCCCATTCTCTGCAACAAGAAAAGTCACCGCAATGAGAAGCCCGCGTGCCACAACGAAGAGTACCCCCGCTCACCACAACTAGAGAAAGCCCACACACAACAACAAAGACCCAATGCAGCCAAAAATAAATAAATAAAATAAATAAGTTTTAAAAATACCTTAAAAAATAATAAAGATGATACAAACAGATGGAGAGATATACCATGTTCTTGGATTGGAAGAATCAACATTGTGAAAATGACTCTACTACCCAAAGCAATCTACAGATTCACTGCAATCCCTATCAAACTAACAATGGCATTCTTCACTAGAACTAGAACAAAAAATTTCACAATTTGTATGGAAACACAAAAGACCCCGAATAGCCAAAGCAATCTTGAGAAAGAAAAATGGAGCTGGAGGAATCAGGTTCCCAGACTTCAGACTATACTGAAAAGCTACAGGAATCAAGACAGTAAGGTACTGGCACAAAAAAACAGAAATATAGATCAATGGAACAGGATAGAAAGCCCAGAGATAAACGCATGCACATATGGTCACCTTATCTTTCTTTTTCTTTTTTTTTTTTGCGGTACGTGGGCCTCTCACTGTTGTGGCCTCTCCCGTTGTGGAGCACAGGCTCTGGACATGCAGGCTCAGTAGCCATGGCTCACGGGCCCAGCCGCTCCACGGCATGTGGGATCTTCCCAGACTGGGGCACGAACCCGTGTCCCCTGCATCGGCAGGCGGACTCTCAACCACTGCGCCACCAGGGAAGCCCAGTCACCTTATATTTGATAAACGAGGTAAGAATATACAATGGAGAAAAGACCGCCCCTTCAATAGTGGTGCTGGGAAAAATGGACAGCTACATGTAAAAGAATGAAATTAGAACATTCCCTAACACCATACACAAAAATAAACTCAAAATGGATTAAAGACCTAAATGTAAGGCCAGAAACTATCAAACTCTTAGAGGAAAACATAGGCAGAACACTCTATGACATAAATCACAGCAAGATCCTTTTTGACCCACCTCCTAGAGAAATGGAAATAAAAACAAAAATAAACAAATGGGACCTAATGAAACTTCAAAGCTTTTGCACAGCAAAGGAAACCATAAACAAGATGAAAATATTTGCAAATGAAGCAACTGACAAAGGATTAATCTCCAAAATATACAAGCAGCTCATGCAACTCAATATCAGAAAACCAAACAACCTAATCCAAAAATGGGCAGAAGACCTAAATAGACATTTCTCCAAAGAAGATATACATATTTCCAACAAACACATGCAAGGATGCTCAACATCACTAATCATTAGAGAAATGCAAGTCAAAACTACAATGAGGTATCACCTCACACCGGTCAGAATGGCTATCATCAAAAAGTCTACAAACAATGAATGCTGGAGAGGGTGTGGAGAAAAGGCAACCCTCTTGCACTGTTGGTGGGAATGAAAATGATACAGCCACTACGGAGAACAGTATGGAGGTTCCTTAAAAAACTAAAAATAGGGCTTCCCTGGTGGCGCAGTGGTTGAGAGTCTGCCTGCCAATGCAGGGGACATGGGTTTGTGCCCCAGTCTGGGAAGATCCCACATGCCGCCGGGCAGCTGGGCCCGTGAGCCATGTCCACTGAGCCTGTGCGTACGGAGCCTGTGCTCTGCAATGGGAGAGGTCACAACAGTGAGAGGCCCAAATATCACAGAAAAAAAAAACTAAAAATAGAACTACCATATGACCCAGCAATCCCACTACTGGGCATATACCCGGAGAAAACCATAATTCAAAAAGAGTCATGTACCACAATGTTCATTGCAGCACTATTTACAATACCCAGGACATGGAAGCAACCTAAGTGTCCAATGACAGATGAATGGATAAAGAAGATGTGGCACATATATACAATGGAATATTACTCAGCCATAAAAGGAAACGAAATTTAGTTATTTGTAGTGAGGTGGATAGACCTGGAGTCTGTCATACAGAGTGCAGTAAGTCAGAAAGAGAAAAACAAATACCGTATGCTAACACATATATATGGAATCTAAAAAAAGAAAAAAAATTGTCCTGAAGAACCTAGCGGCAGGACAGGAATAAAGACGCAGACATAGAGAATGGATGTGAGGACACGGGGAAGGGGAAGGGGAAGCTGGGACGAAGTGAGAGAGTGGCATGGACATATACACACTACCAAATGTAAAACAGATAGCTAGTGGGAAGCAGCCACATAGTACAGGGAGATTAGCTCAGTGCTTTGTGTCCACCTAGAGGGGTGGGATAGGGAGGGTGGGAGGGAGACGCAAGAGGGAGGAGATACAGGGATATATGTGTATGTATATGTATAGCTGATTCACTTTGTTATACAGCAGAAACTAACACAAAATTGTAAAGCAATTATACTCCAATAAAGATATTAAAAAAAAAGAAAGAAAAGAAGTGACTCATTTACAAGGAATCATCGACAAATTGGCAGCTGATTTCTAATCAGAAACCATGGAGGCTAGAAGGCAGTGGATTAACATATTCAACGTGCTGAAAGAAAGAAAACTAAAACACCAAGAATTCTATATCCAGCAAAACTATCTTTAAAATAAAGGAGAAACTGGGAGTAACTGTTTAATGGCTACAGGGTTTTCTTTTGGGGTGTGAAAATGTTTTGAAAGTAGATAGAGACAGTGGTTGTACGACATTGTTAATGTACTAATTGTCACTGAATTGTTCACTTTAAAATGGTTAATTTTATGGTATGTGAATTTCACCTCAATTTTAAAAATGAAGGATAAATTTAAAACATTCCTAGAAAAACAAAAACCAAAAGAATTTGTCACTAACAGACCTGCACTACAAGAAATACTAATCCTTCAAGCTAAAATGAAAGGACATAGACAGTGACTTTGATCTACATGAAGAAACAAAGAACACCAGTAAAGGTAACCCCATAGGTAAATATAAAAGACAGTATAAATGTATTTTTGTTTATAATTCTTTTTTCCTCCTACTTCATTTAAAAAACAATGACATAAAGCAAACATTATAAATCTGTGTTTATGGAAACACAATGTATAAATATATAATTTATGAAAATAACAGCATAAAGAAGAGGGAGGAACAGACCAAAGTTTTTGTATATTATTTTAAGTTGGTATTAACTGAACTAGGTTGTCATAAATTAAGAAGTTAACTCTGTGATAACCTATATGAGAAAAGAATCTGAAAAAGAATGAATACGTGTATATGTATAACTGAATCACTTTACTGTACACTTGAAACTAAAACAACATTGTAAATCAACTATATTGCAATAAAATTTTTTAAAATAAAATTTATTAAAAGGGCTTTTGCTTGGATACTAAAAGAAAAAGAAATATCTAGAATAGGCAAATCTATAGAGACAGAAAGTAGATTAGTAGTTGCCTAGGACTAGAGGGAATGGCAGCATTGGAGGTCATGGCTAGGAGGTGCAGGATTTCTTTTGGGGGAATGAAAACACTCTAAAATTGACTGTTATTATGGATGCGCAACTGTGAATATATGAAAAGGCACTGAATTGTACACTTTAAATGGGTGAATTGTGTAGTATGTAAATTATATCTCAATAAAGCTGTTAAGAAAAAAGCAAAAAAAAAAGAAGTTAATAGGACAAGAACTAAGAGAATAACTACAAATATATAGCAAAAGAAGTGACAAGGGAATTAAAATGGCATAGTAAAAATATATATATTTAAAACAAAAGAAGTCAGAAATGGAAGAATAGTGGGACAAGAAAAGATGTAAAATATAGAAAACAAATAGTAAAATGACAGATGTAAATCCTACCTTATTAGTAATCACATTAAATGGAAATTTATTACACTCTCTAATTAAAAGGCAGAGATTAGCAGGATATAAAAACATAATCTAACTATATGTTGTCCACAAGAGACACCCTTTAGATTAAAAAACACAAATATTTTCAAAGTAAACAGATGGAAAAAGATATAGGTATACCATGAAAACAGTAATCAAAAGAGAGCTGGAGTGGCTATACTAATATTAGTATTATACTAATAACAATATCAAAAAATTGTTACTAGACACAAAGGACATTGTATAAAGGTAAAGGGAATCCATCAGGAAGATGTAACAATTCTAAACATATCTGAATCTAAGAACTCCAAAATACATGGAGCAAAAGCTGACAGAATAAAAGAAAGAAATAGACAATTCAACAATAATAGTCGAAGACTCCAATACCCCACTTTCAATAATGTATAGCACAACTAGACAGAAGATCAGCATAGAAACAGAAGACACAAACAATTATAAACCAAGTAGACCTAACAAACATTTATACAATGCCTCCTCCAAAAACAGCAGAATGCACATTCTTCTCAAGTGTCCATGGAACATTCTTCAGGATAGACCACAAATCTAAAACAATTTTATATAATTTTAAAAGATTGAAATGATACAAAGAATGTTCTGACCATAATGGAATGAAATTAGAAATCATAAAAAAAGGAAATTTGAGAAATTCACACATATGTGGAGATTAAAAGCAGAACTATAGAAAATAAATTACCATGCAAACACTAATCAAGTGTTAGTACCTATATTAAAATATAGGAGTGCCTATATTAAAATCAGAAAATGTAGACTATAGAGCAAAAAAGAATTATCAGGGAAGTATCACATTACATAATGACAAAAGCGTCAATCCACCAAGAAAGCATACCAACTATAAATATGCATGCACCTAACAAAAGGGCTTCAAAATACATGGAGACTCAATATAGTAAAGATGTCAATTCTCCCCAAATTGATCTATGTGTGTAACATGATTGCAACCAAAATCCCTGCAAGATTTTCTCTGTACATACAGACAAGCTGACCCTAAAATTCCTATGGAAATCAAAAAGATCCAGAATAACCAAAACAATTTTGAAACAGAAAAATAAAATTAAAGAAATCACAGCACACAATTTTAAGCCTTACTATAGAGCTCCAATACTACAGACAGCAGACAGTATAGTATTGATATAGATCTATGGAATAGAACTGAGGAAATGGGTCCACACATACATGACCGATTGAGCTTTCACAAAGGTTCAAAGGCAATTCAATGGAGCAAAAACAGCCTTTTCCACAATGGTTGGAATAATTAGATACCTGTACGGAAAAATAATGAACCTCTCCTTAAAATCATGTCTAATGCAGAGATTAACTCAAAATTGTAAAACTATAAAATTTTTAGAAGGGAACATGGGAGAAATTTTTTTGACCTGGGGCTGGGCAAAGAGTCCTTTTACATGACACCAAAAGCACAATCTATTACAAAAAAAAAAAAAAAGATCACTTGGAGTGATTCATCACAAGTAAAACTTTTGCTTTGAGAAAGAGACTTTTAAAGAAAACAAAAAGACAAGCTACAGATTAGAAGAAAATATTTGCAAATCATATATTCCACAATGGACTTGTATTTACAATATATAAAGAGCTCTTGCGTAATAGATCTCCAAGGGCATTATCCTGAGAGAAGGAAAATCCCAAAAGGTTACTGTCCAATTCCATTTATATGATGTTCTTGAGGTGACAGAATTAAAGTGATAGAAAACAGATCAGTGGTTACTACATAAGTTAGAGTTCAGGGAAGAGTGTGACTATCAAAGGGTAACACAAGGGAGTTCACTTGTGGTGATGGAACAGTCTGGTACCCTGATTTTCATGATGTGTATTCAAATCTACACATGTAATAAACTTCAGAGAACAATACATGAAAAAGTACATGTAAAAATTAGTGAAATCGTAATAAAGTCTATACCTGAGTTAACAGTATTACGCCAGGGTCAATTTTCTGGTTTTGACAATGTACTATGGTTATGTAAAATATCATCATGGGGGCAATCTAGGTGAAGGGTACATAGGAATTCTCTGTACTATTTTCATAATTTCTTGTAATTTGTAAACTATTTCAAAATTAAAAATTGTATTAAAAGAACAACAATATGTAAACAAACAATCCAATTTAAAAATGGGCAAAAGACTTGAACAGACACTTTGCTAAAGAGGATACATATATGGCCAGTAAACACATAAAAAGATGCTCAACATCATTAGCTACTGTGGGAATGTAAATTAAAGTCATTGTTGAGATACCATTACACACCTATTAAAATGGCTAAAGTAAATATTGTTGACAATACCAAGTGCTGACCAGGATCTGAAGTGACAGCAACCCTCATCCATTGCTGGTGGGAATGCAAAATGGTACAGCTGCTCTGGAAAACCATTTGGCAGCTTCTGATACAGTTAAGTATACACTTATCATATGACCTAGAAATCCTACATCTAGGCATTTATCCCAGAGAAATGAAAACTTATGGAACTTATGTTAACACAAAAACCTATACTCAATTGTGTATAGCATCCTTATTTGTAATTTCCCCAAAACGGAAACAACCCAAATGTCCTTCAACTTGAGAATGTAAGAACAAATTGTAGTACATTCAAACCATGGAATACTACTCAGCAATAGAAAGGAACACTCTATTCATACATGCAACGACTTGGATAAATCTCAAAGGCATTATGCTGAGTGAGAGAAGTCAGTCTCAAAAGGCTGCAACATTGTAAGATGCCATTTATGTGACATTCTGTAAAAGGCAAAACCATAGTGATAGAGAACAGATCAGCGTTGCCATGAGTTACGACTGGGATGCTACAAAGGAGTAGCAAGAGGAAGTTTTTTGAAGTGATGTCTGTTCTGTAACCTCATTTCGGTGGTGGTCACATGAATTTATAGATGTGTTAATAATCAAAAACCTGTACACCAAAAGAGTCTGTATGCTAACTAACTGTATGCTAATTTTAATAAAATTAACCTAATTATGCTAGCAATACTATCATTTCACAATCTAGAGATTTAAAACTAAGAGCACGTGTGCACATAGTGCTTACAAAGTACAGGCATTTTTCTAAGTATTTTACAAATATTAACCCATTTAATTTTCACAATAACCCTATGAGGTAAGTACTAGAATTCTCGCCATTGTACACACTGGGAAAGTGATACACATTGAGGTTAAACAATTTGTCTGAGATGACAGAGCTAGGAAGTGGTGGGGCTGCGATTGAAGCCACGCTTCAGTCTAAGCCCAGAGTCTCTGCTGTTAACTGTGAAGCTCTACCGTGTTCTATGCTATATGCTATGAGCTCTTTAGAAGATATTCTCCCCTCATTAATAAACCTATTTGAGGTACTTATTAACTGATACATTTTTAAGACAGCCCTTAAGATTTAAATTCAAATAACCAACTAGTCAGAAAGAGACAAAAAGAGGAAGCAAAGGAGCTATCTGTCATAATTTATACTTCACTTTCCCACTTACTATACTGATTAACACAGGTGGCTGGTTTCTTGCCATGAATTTTTTTGTTCTCCTTGCATAAATCCATACAATACCTGCTATTTAAATACAGACAAAAAGGAACCTTTCTCGGGGCTTCCCTGGTGGCGCAGTGGTTGAGAGTCCGCCTGCCGATGCAGGGGACGCGGGTTCGTGCCCCGGTCCGGGAAGATCCCACATGCCGCGGAGCGGCTGGGCCCGTGAGCCATGGCCGCTGAGCCTGCGCGTCCGGAGGAGAGGCCACAACGACGAGAGGCCCGCGTACCGCAAAAAAAAAAAAAAAAAAAAAAAAAAAAACCTTTCTCATTCGCAAAATTGCTGAAGGAAGTTTGGGTTTCTTACAGTAGCTGGAGAAGCGGAGAAGGGGGAGTTTTTGAACTTCTTTGCTGGTATTAAAATTAATTTCTAAAGGCATGTAGGACAATGTTACTAAAAAGATTATTAGTTTATGCAGTCTTGATTTGTGTTTGTTCCTACCACATTGCCTTTGCCTCCATTCAGAATAGTTGATGAAAACTCACACACGCCAAAGTGCTGAGCAAAGACAAAAAACAAGTAATACAAAATCTCTCCTTGGGGAAAAGAAAGAATAGATGTTAGAGAGGACCATGCTTAGTTATTGTTTTTGAAATAAATTTGACCAGAAAAATTAATTGGGTGGTGCTGTTTAAATCATACTGTCTCTTCAAGGTCTGATTTTACTTCGAGGGGAAAACAAAGCCAGATATGTTGTTTTGGGAAGGAAATGGATCCTGTGGGGTTTTATAGTTAGGATGCCTTTGGATCGTTTCCTTCTTTTATGTGTTCAAAATAAGTCCTAAATGAAGGGATAATTTCATGAAGTAGACAGGGAATGAGCGTGATTAGAGGTTAGGAAATGTATAAGAGCAAGAATGTATATAAGTTCATCGTTAAACAACCCCGGACACATTCAGTGACTATTCTCAAATCCACATTAACATACCACAGACAGCTGTACTTTCTAAGGTCCACCATTTGAGAATTAAACTGCCTGTTTATATTTCAAATGCTTGACTCTGCCAGTGACTGGAAAGTGTGAGGGCAGAAGTGCACCAGGGGCCAGGAAGGAGGAGGGAGGTTCTGATGAAAACTGGGAGGAGAGTGTGATACATTTGCTATTCATTCAACTAACAGGCACTGAGCACCTGCTAAGTGCTGGGCAATGCCCCAAGGGCAGGACAGAAGTTGAAGGAATATGCAGTGAACACATACTGAAGGGCTTTGTATTCTATGCCAAGGAGTTTTACATTTTATGTCTTTTGTTTAAACACAAATAATCCATGTTTACTGTACAATATTTTAAGAATACAGAAAACAAAATGTTAAAAAAAAACCCTGTAATTCCACCACCCAAAGCTGCACGCTCTCTCTTTGGGTCTGTGTCTGTCTTTCTCTCTTTCTAGATAGATAGATATGTCTCTCTTTACATCTGTTGAGAGAAATATGTGTACACTCTTCCTCTCTCTCTCTCTCTCTCGGGTTTTTCTCACTTAAAAAATATAGAATGACTATTCATATCATTAAATCTTCTTCAACAACATTTTTTAATAGCTGCATAGGATTCTATCATATTGCTATTTCATAATTTAACCAGTCCTTTATTGCTTGTTGTTTCCTATTTTTGCAATTATAGTAGCGGTTATTTTTGAAATGCAATCATATTTGCATTCCGCGACAGCTGTTGTCCAGAAACATGGCAGTTTCAGGCTGCCCCAGGGTAGAACTGCTAAAGAGAAAAGGAAGAGTAGAAGATCATTGAATGATAAATAAGGAGAGAAGTTGGGCATTTTGTGGAAAAAAAAAAAAGGATTCATGTAAGGCGGTTCCTACTAGAGAGAGAATAGTAAGAGGGAGGAAAGGCTCTGTCCATGCTGTGGGCGGGCCCTGGTTAAGTTATTCACTCAGAAAAACTTTATTGAATGCCTACTGAGAACATATGAATCAACTCAGACTCTGGATCCTAGAATAACCTAACCAAGGTTTCCAATATGATTTCCTATGCAAGCTATCATCAGTCAATGGTTCACTCGAGGCATCTGACCCTTGACAAAGAACTGACTGGCCATGGTAGCTAGATGATCACCTACATTTCCCAAGTTCTATTTCCATATTAAGTTAAATCATCAGAAAGCCAAGTACCTGGACCATATTATCTCAGCCTCCAAAGAAATGTCTAAACTGAATTACGATTTAATATTACATTCTCACCCTTTATGTACAAGGTCGATACAGGAATTATCCATTTCAACAGGGTTGTTGTTCCTTCGCAAAACTGTAGTTGAAGATTCTGATATAATCTATTATCTCTCACAGAAGGGTCCATATAATAAATTTCATGATAAAAGTTGTCTGGGTAAAAGAAGTATACATATTTTTTTCTACTGTAACAATAAAAACTATACAAGCCAATGTATCTTCCTGTTTACTTTTTGCTGCTAGGAAACAGACTGTTGGATTGGTCTGTCCAAATACTTCATGGCATCCACCCTTTCTGGTTCCTTTAGTTTGTCTCCTTCGTTTTTATGTTTTAAAGGTCCTACGTTTATACTGTTTAATTTTGCACCACTACCTCAGATCCTTTTGAAGGTATATGGAATGAAAAGAATCTTAAATAAATCTGTCACTGAAAGCTTTTAACAACTGGGCCACATGTTACTAAAACCTGGCTCAATGGTTATCAATATCTGATTGGGGCTGTGAGACTTGATATTTGTTAGGTGATAGTTTTGATTGTGGTGTAATTAGTCTCCATGTGATTAATGTCTTGAAATGTGCCATTCTAATTCGTTTTCATAACATATAAATGTACACATGCAAGTGCTAATGATGTAGCATCTCAAGATGACTAAACCTCTAGAGAAATCGATAGCTCCCATCTTTAATGAATATAACACTGAGCTGTTCCTTTTCTGTGCAGAAAGCAATAAAGAATGGAACGAAGCCAACTCAAAATTGTATGAATGTGCTCTTCTCTCTTCTCTACCTCTGATCTGAAGAGAAATGACTTACAGTGAAACCTACTTAAAACCCTTCAATGGCTCTCCACTTAAAAAGAGTTTTTATCTTTGGGATAAAGTCCAACGGCTATGGTAAGATGTTCATGCTAGCTTAAGTAAAAAAGGCAAATTACAGAACAATATGATCTCAATTTTATCACACATACACAAATAAAACAGACCAAAAATGGGCACTGAAATTGACAATAGGGTTAAAAATTATTCTTTTTTTAAATCAATATATTCTTATTTTTCTAAAATAAGCATGTGGGGGGCTTCCCTGGTGGCGCAGTGGTTGAGAGTCCGCCTGCCGATGCAGGGGACACGGGTTCGTGCCCCGGTCCGGGAGGATCCCACATGCCGTGGAGCGGCTAGGCCCGTGAGCCACGGCCACCGAGCCTGCGCGTCCAGAGCCTGTGCTCCGCAACGCGAGAGGCCACAGCAGTAAGAGGCCCGCGTACCACAAAAAATAAAAAATAAAAAAAAATAAGCATGTGGGGCTTCCCTGGTGGCGCAGTAGTTAAGAATCTGCCTGCCAATGCAGGGGATACAGGTTCGAGCCCTGGTCCGGGAAGATCCCACATGCCACGGAGCAACTAAGCCTGTGCGCCACAACTACTGAGACTGCACTTTAGAGCTCGCGAGCCACAACTACTGAAGCCCGTGTGCCACAACTACTGAAGCCCGTGCGCCTAGAGCCCGTGCTCGGCAACAATAGAAGCCACTGCAATGAGAAGCCCGCGCACCACAACGAAGAGTAGCCCCTGAGTAGCACCACAACTACAGAGTAGCACCACAACTACAGAAAGCCCATGTGCAGCAACGAAAACCCAACACAGTCAAAAATAAATAAATAAAATAAATAAATTTATTTAAAAAATAATAATAAAATAAAATAATGTGTTAGTTCTGTCATCAGGAAAAGAGAATCATTCTTCTGAACGGTTCAAATATTCACATTCCAGAAATAAGAGATCCCACTGGAGGCATGGTGGAGCTGGTAGAATACTGTAAGCCTCTCTCTTTAGACTGAGTGCACCTGGGCTGTGAGAAGACACATGATATCCACAAAGTGTCACAGCCAATGAATGGCAGAACTTAGAACAGATCCAAGGCTCCATCCAGTACAGTGCTCTGATGCCCCAGCTACCTGTCTGAGCTCTGGCAAGACACTAAGGACTTAGCCTTTAGGGGCCAGGCTAAGCTACAGGACTCGAAGATTTCTTCCAACTTTAAGAGTCTATGAAATACAATCTGGCAATAAGCCTTCTCTCGGGTTGGAAGCCCTAGAGTGAGACAAAAGAGAAACAAATAAAAAGTATTTTTAAGGCAAAACAATGTTCAAAGACAGAATGATTTTTGGACCTCTGGAAGGGACACAGTCCTAGAATTCAATACTTTTTTTTGTTAATTTCAGATTGTACATCTTGCTTGCTTAAAAATAACATTTCTACCTAAATGAAGAAAATATGGCAGATAAAGAGAGATCTTTTGGCTGGCCTCCTGACCCCTTGGTCCAGAGCTTATTAACGGATATGTTGGGAGATTGATTTTTATTCAGGGACTAGGAGTTGGCTTGAGCTTTCAAATTCCACCTCTTTCCTTCCAATAGAATGGTCTTTCCTTTTAAAAGCTTCGAGCCTCTGAGCTGAGGCTACACAAAGCCTCAGTCAGATCAGTTTATTGTTTTTTTAAGTGAGGGAATGGTGATAAATCAAAGGTAACTTTTGGACCATCGGCTCCCAATCCCTGGTCACAAGACAAATGATGGTGACCAAGAGACATCCTCCCTAAACTCCTGGCTGAACATGGAGTCAAGTATGCAGTACAGACTTTTTGTTTTGGGGAGATAGCATAGCTTCAGGACCATACTCTTGCAGACAACAGAAATAGTAATAATGGCGACGACTGTAGTGCTTTGTCCTCTCAGCAGCAACTCCCAAAGATGGGCCAGGCCAACAGTTCTTTAGAGGACCTCTTGGCCTTGGTCTGTGTTGGGAGATGATTCTCCACGGAACTCTTGTGTTTCTGCATATCTTGTGAACAGAAGCACTGAGCGCCTTTGTTCTGGAGTATCTTTTCGAGGATGTTTGTGTAGCAAACAGCCTCGGAAGACAGAGATTAAGTGTCTAACTCTGAAGGAAAGAGCAGGTTTGCTTAGAAGATACAGCTGAGTGTGGTCGAGTATAATGAAGATAATGTCTCTCCCTAGAGCAAAGGGCTGCTGTACTTACTGTCCATTATAAAAGATTTGAGCTCCCTAAATTCAGGGTTCCTCTCCTGTAATTCAACCCACTGAGCGTGCAGCTATCACCTGGCTATCTTCACATCATCTTGGGGGTACTGGGACTCAGAGGGCCAGGGTAAAAATGCTGACACCCTGGCTACTGCCGTGAGGAATGAACTGTTCTTCATCTCTGATCCAGGAGTCTTGCGCCTCCTGCCAGCAAGTCAAGTAAAAATTCGACCCATCACAGTTCTTAACAATCTGCACTCCCTGTGACTGGACTCCTATAAAATCCATGGAAGCAATTAGGAAGAAAGTACAGAACCTGCAGCCTAAAGGTTAAAGGGCTGCTCGTGGCTCAAGATAGTCATCGTGACATAACAACTGCGGGTGTTTTTGACAATTAACTACTTAAGTTGCAACTGGGGCCACAGGGTCACAAAACCTCATCAGTGCTTGATTTGGGGCCACAGTGATAAAAGAACAGGTTTAGACCTAACCCAACATGTCTTCAAGGGCAGGTTTAGACAGAAGCTGAACTGACTTACGAAGTACCTCTTTGGAAGAATCAAAAAGTCCAGTCACTGATCAGTTCTGTACCTGGGAGAGCTTTGGTTTAACTCTCAGCCTGAACACCAACAAGTCTTTTTTGACACTGTTCAATTTACATAGTATCAATGTTTAAAAAATAAAATATTCAGAATAACTAATTCATTGCAGAGGGTTTCTGGAGGTTTTTTTTTTTTCCAGCTCATTACAAACCATACAATATGCCAATGTATTCTTTTAGTGCAATTATGCAGAAGAAATACAATGCATGACTGGACCCCTTCATTCAGCAGTGGCCATGTTCCAAAAACTAACTGAGAAAGATGTTACTTCCACTCCAAAAAACAAACGGTAATTCTTAAATGCCTACAGAAAGCCGAACGGCTTTTTTGAATTACTGGATTATTGCTTTACTATTTTAAAAATTCAGTAATTACATCTTAGCTGGGGGGTTACAGTATTCAGAATATAGCACAGTAATAGCCCACTTCTTTCCATCCTAAAAAATAACCCCACTTTTCATTTATGAGCATTGTTATCTGTGTAACTAAAATGACTCATAATTTGTTTTTTCCTGAAATGATAGGTTATACTCAGAAATCCTCATCTCTATTTTTAAAAAGGAAGGGAGATGGGAGGGATGTTCCCATCTTCACCTCCATGTCTAGCAAATAAGCCAAGGTTCCCCACCGTCTTTGCCTCAAAGGGTCCCCAAAGTACTTGTGGAAGCAGATGTTATGTGAGACTCACACTGAGTACTTGAGTCTTTCTGCTCCCTGAACACGTTAACTTGACACTTGGAAATATTGTATTTGAAAGTTATTGTCACACATAAGTTTCTTAAATATTTCTGATAGAAAAGAGAACCACATGGTATCAATGAAAACAATAGTTTAATTAAATTTTATGTACAGAAAAAGCTTTCATTTTCCCACCCCTTATACTCCTGGTTGTTGTGCAAATTTATTCTTCAAATGCGAATTCAGACGTTTGCTGTATCTGTCAAAGCCACAACTATTTTTGCTCCTGGCCTAACTGAAGCACTAAAGTTAAAGCAGTGCAAAGGGCATAACCCTGTGGAGTCTGCTCCCCAACTCCACCCACCTTCTGCAAAGAAAGCAGTAGAAGCCTTTTTACCAGGTCCTCTCTAAGTCCCTTAGTGGGAAGTGGTAGAAGCAGCTCCAGTGGGATGACGGGGAAAGATTATTGATCCAGGGCTAAGGGAGCTGACTTCAGCGGGCAGCTATCTGATTCACACATACGTTGGCCAAAGACCAGCTTTGAAGGACAAAGTTCCAGCAGGGGAAACAGGTAAGGACAGCGTACTACTGACTCGGAATAGCTTTATTTCTCAGAGCTGAGTTTCTTCGGATGAAAATCCCCCACCCTCATCCCATGCCCGTATACAGACACATCACCATCAGTATCAGGACCATCTGCCTTTCCTTTCTGGAGATTGTGCTGGGAGGTCCTTACTGGGAAAACAAACAAGAGGAAGCTGGATTTGCAGAACCTGGTATTTGAGTCGTACCTCGCCTAGCCCCGAAGCATTTTTGGCTCCCCCTTGTGGGGAGAAGCTGTATTAAAGGGCACCTTGTGTGAGGACTCAGGAGTTAACCTTTATCAGGAGAGTCAAAATCCTGGGAGAATATACTTATTTTCATTAAGTTAAAGGAATCAAGAGGGTGCTTGGGTGAAGGCAAATGAGTCATCAAAATCTTTGGGGTGATTCTCAATCTCACAACTAATATTGGTCCTTTGTTCCCCCATTTTAAAAATATACATCATTTGAGATATCTCAGAACACAAAGCAGTCATGTGTATCTACTGGCTAATGATTAGAAATGTGGCTACAAACACTAAAATAGAGAGAAAACAATGAACTACATTTTACTTGACCTAGACCCTAGTCGCAGCTCTGTCCTAAGCTAACTGGATGAAGTTTGACAAGCCACTTAGCTGCTTTAGATCCTTTTTTTCCATAAATGATAACAGCTTTCATAGATACTTCACTGAACTGTTGAGAGTTTCAAGTTAGAGAGGATACCAAAGTATTTAAAAAAGCTATAGTGTCTTGTGTCGAGCATATGTATATTGATAGACAACATATATGACCTAGAGTTTCCTCTAACTTAATGAGTCTAGGCAAAATTATCTTCTCTATGAAGGCATACAGCTAGCAACCATCAAGGTGAGGCTGAGGGGTGGGGGAGGGGCCACAGAGAGGTCCTGAGTAAGACAGTCTTCAATCCCAACTTGAACCGATCTCTCTTTCACTGCGTGTTGAGAGCTTCAGTGTCCTCATTTCTAAAATGGGGTTAAAGATATAGCATCTTTTCCATTGAGCTGCTGTGTTAAATGAGATAATGCAGATAGACCACTTAGCACAATATTGTCATCATCGTTGCCGTCACCACTCTTTCCTTCTCCTTTGACAGAGGTTTCAGTCTAAGCATATTAGAACCAGTGCATTATACGGAGAGTATATAGGTCAAAAGAGAAAGCTGGAATTCTGCTGAGGTTGGAGAAAGGAATCGTTGCAAAGGGCCACATTGTGAAGTACCCAATAAAGGAATTTTTTTCTTTTTTGGCTGCGTCGGGTCTTCGTTGCTGCATGCAGGCTTTCTCTAGTTGCGGCGAGGGGTGGCTACTCTTCATTGCGGTGCACGGGCTTCTCATTGTGGAGGCTTCTCTTGCTGCAGAGCACGGGCTCTAGGTGCACGGGCTTCAGTAGTTGCAGCGCATGGGCTCAGTAGTTGTGGCGCATGGGCTCTAGGGTGCACGGGCTTCAGTAGTTGTGTTGTGGCTCGCAGGCTCTAGAGTGCAGGCTCAGTAGTTGTGGCACATGGGCTTAGTTGCTCTGCGGCATGTGGGATCTTCCCAGACCAGGGATCGAACCCATGTCCCCTGCATTGGCAGGTGGATTCTTAACCACTGCACCACCAGGGAAGTCCAGGAATTTTTTAAAAGGCAAAGCTTTGTTCCCATCCTGATGATGCCTGTGATTGTGGGCCCCTTTTGTTAGAACTGGACATTGAGATGTCAGAGAATACTTGACAGTGACTCTCAGACATCTCTTTTGGTTCATAAATAAGCACTTGAAACACCCCTTAAATATTATAACTATATATATATCCCATTTTATCCTAATGCACCTATACTTTAAAAATTTTATCAATTTATTTTTACCAGTGTGGCATTCCACTACCCTTAAAAGCATAAAGATACCTATAGATAGAGATTTCATAATGCATATATTCATTCAGCAAACACTCCAATGTTTACTTCATGCCAGACATCAGGTTAGGCATGGGGTTAAAAAGGTAATGAGAAGCTGGCTCTACTCTCAAGGAGTTCACAGTCATCCAGAAAGGGGGTTCAGGAAGGGCAAAGGTGGCCGGTTATGTTTTAAACATGTTCAGTTTGCAAGGCCTTTAGATAGCTGTTTGTAATGACAGACGTCTAGGCAGAAACTATGTACGTGAGTCCTCGGCAGTAAGCACCTGTGAAGTCACCCAGGTACACTGTATACAATGAGAGCAGAAAAGCAAAGATGAGCCCCTTGAGGAAACATGCTGAAAGGGTAAACTGACGAAAGGAATCCATGAAAGAAAGAGATAGACAAAATAGAGGCAAAGAGTAAAGAAAATAATCAGGAGAGAATGCCAGTCCAGAAATTATATAAGGAGCTTCTATATAGAAATCAATAAGATAGAAAAGCAGTAAGTGCTATTCCTGTCATGATTATTCCTATTTTCAATACTCGGAGGGTTTTTCCTCATTCTCATGGATGATGCAGTAGCCAGCCTCCAAGGTGGCCCTCAATGATGCATATCTCCTGGTATCTGTGCCCTGGTACAGTCTCCTTCCAAAATGAATCAGACTCGGCCCTGCCTGACCAAGAGAATACAGCAGAGGTGATAATGTATGACTTCCAAGTCTAGATCAAAACAGGTACTGTGGATTCTAGCTTGGTCTCTTGGATCATTCATTCTATGAAAAGCCAGCTACCATGTTATGAGGACATTCAAGCCAACCTACAGAGAAGCTCACGTAGAGGAACTGAGACTCGCCACGTACAGGCGGCACCAATTTGCCAGCCATGTGACTGAGCCATCTGGAAATATATCCTCCAGCCCCAGTCAAGCTTTCAGATGAATGTAGCCCCAGCCAACATCTGACTGCGATCCCACTAGAGACCTCCACTCGGAACCATTCACCTGAGCCATCCCCCAATCCCTTACCCACAGAAACCATGGGAGATAAATTGTCATTGCTGTTTTAAGCAAGTAAGTTTGGAGTGATTTGCTATGCAGAAATAGATAACTGTACAAATGTTTCCCTCTTTTAAATCTAAGCAACAATTTTTAAAAATCTGGAACACTGTAGTGGGAACCATACATTTCCTGGTATGAAAAGTTTCTTCCACAGTCATTATTGGTACATTTCAGTATCCCCCCATCCTTTATGTCAGTTACTATCTTAACACTACATGAACTACATGGCTGTTGCCGGGAGTCATTCCTTGGTTTATACATCCTTTTAGCAAGAGATGAAGTCCTAAGTAATAGATGGCACAGAAGACAATCATCATAAGAAAGCTAAAAGAATAATCCCCATATCTTCCAAAAGAGGGGCTTTGACTGGCAAAATATACTTTTGAAAAAAGACAAGTTAACCATGACATCTAAGGCCAGCAGAACCTTAAAAAGTGACTGGATGGGCTTCCCTGGTGGCGCAGTGGTTGAGAGTCCCCTGCCGATGCGGGGGACACGGGTTCGTGCCCTGGTCTGGGAAGATACCACATGCCGTGGAGCGGCTGGGCCCGTGAGCCATGGCCGCTGAGCCTGTGCGTCCGGAGCCTGTGCTCCGCAACAGGAGAGGCCACAACAGTGAGAGGCCCGCGTACCACAAAAAAAAAAAAAAAAAGTGACTGGATCCACCGGGTGAGTTGATTATACTTGTTCTCCATAAGAAAGTGTATAAGGAGGCCATACTAACCATACAAACCCAGGGATGACTGTACAGGAGCCTAGGTCAATGGAAGACCAAGCACAGATATTTGTAAGACCTTATTTGGTAAATCCACTTTGCTTCCGGAAAAAAAAAGGAAAAAGGAAAAACATCAGAGCTTATTTTTCACATTCAAAGGGAGGTAAAACGTATTTCACAAAACCCTCTACTCTTCCTGCCTCCCTTCCCCCTCATGCCTATGGAAGGTGGGGGAAAGACGGAAAGACATGGCTTACTTGCAAGAGTAGCAGCGTATAAAGAACAGTTCTGATGTTTAAATATTTGGTCCTACTTTACACCATATGCCCCCACCATGTCCACTGCAGAAAGCAATAGTCACTGAAGATAAAGTGTAAGGAAGCCAGTGAGACTACTGGAAGAAACTATAGAAAAAAATGACTAATCCAGGGTCAAACCGTGAGGGTCCTGGCTCAGAAGGCAAGAGGTTGTAGGCAACAGTGGATGGAGCATAAGTTCCAAGTCCCTTTTTTGCACTCCTCTTACATTGTTCCTTGTTGGAGCTAGGATGCAACCTTCCAAGTTTAGACAAATGACTCCGCTTGTATATGCTAATTTCAAATCAATAAGGTGCTGCTCAGGAGAAACAACAAGCTGAGACTTAATAATAGATCAGATGAGGTGAAAGGGGAAGTCAGGCCTGAAAGGAGCTGAAAACTGTGAGAAAAAGGACAAAAGTCCAAAATAAAGCATGGGGAGTGCATAACTACAAACTAGTGAAGTCCTGCTGACTTAAAATGATGAGAAACAGGTCTGGGGTACCAACGTGCCTGGCCGAGGACAGAAGGTCGGGGTTTGTACGAAAGCTTTTCTTTCTTCAAAGATGAGGGGAGTCTAGGAAAAGTTCTGCCTTTGACAAGAATAATAGAATAAAACTAGAAAGAGAAAGTCCACTTCTTAGATACTCAGGAAAAGAAGATCCAAGTCTGAGATCTATGTGGGTCCCGGTAGCTGAACATAAATACCTAGTACCTTCAGGACTCCTTCAGAAGTCTCTGTTTAGTTGAATGCCATACTCCCTAGAGTTCAGGAGACTGTGGTAGAAGTGACTCTAGGAGAATTCTTTTTTTTTTTTTTTTTTTTTGGGCCGAGCCACACCACATGTGGGATCTTAGTTCCCCGACCAGGGATCAAACCCACGCCCCCTGCATTGGAAGCGCGCAGTCTTAACCACTGGACTGCCAGGGAAGTCCTAGGAGAACTCATAAATATTTGTTAATGTTCATCAAAATAAGACAATAGGGGCTTCCCTGGTGGTGCAGTGGTTGAGAGTCCGCCTGCCGATGCAAGGGACACGGGTTCGTGCCCCGGTCCGGGAAGATCCCACATGCCACGGAGCAGCTGGGCCCATGAGCCATGGCCGCTGAGCCTGTGTGTCCGGAGCCTGTGCTCCGCAACGGGAGAAGCCACAACAGTGAGAGGCCCGCATACCACAAAAAAAAAAAAAAAGACAATAAAAACAGCACATTAAGTAAAAATAATATCAATGATAGTTGGTAAATGAGCACTAAAGTATGCTTTACAATTAACTTTTATTTATCATTATCTGCTGACTGCAGACTTTCCAGGATCTTCTGCCTGCATGGTTTGAGTGAGAGCCTTGGAAATTCACTTTTCTATACTACAGATAAAATTTTAAGAGAAATTTTTTCCTTCCTCTATCTAAATGTTTTGATTTTGAGTCCCTAGATAACAGTCCCTAACTCACAACTGAGAGTAAGTGGAGATTTCTATAATCTTGATCCAAAATTCTTGAGATGGTGGGAAAAATACATAGATGGAAGTCCGTACAGGCTGTAATTTTGAATTCAGACTTAGGGAGGGATTACTGTATATGCCATACGTAGAGTGAAGTGAACAAAATGTGGCCTAGCAAGGATTTTTTTTTTTTTTTGGCTGCGTTGGGTCTTCGTTGCTGCACGTGGGCTTTCTCTAGTTGCAGCGAGTGGGGGCTACTCTTCATTGCAGTGCGCGGGCTTCTCATTGCGGTGGCTTCTCTTGTTGCGGAGCACGGGCTCTAGGCACACGGGCTTCAGTAGTTGTGGCATGCGGGCTCAGTAGTTGTGGCGCACGGGCTTAGTTTCTCCGCAGCATGTGTGATTTTCCCGGACCAGGGATCAAACCCGTGTCCCCTGCATTGGCAGGCGGGTTCTTAACCACTGCGCCACCAGGGAATTCCCCTAGCAAGGATTTTTACCTCACATGCAAATAACTATTTGAAATTAGTATACCAGGAGCTACTTCTAAAGTATCTGACAAGTTTAGACTCTTAAGCAGTTTAAAAGCTTCCTCAGGCAATCTTGTTTACAAATTAACAGAATTCTGAATTAATGAGGTCCAACTGCTTTCTTTTTAAATAACTTCAAATACAGGCTAACTTTAACACATATGGAAATAATTCTCCTCCCACCCCAATGATACACTGGACCTCAAAGACATAACTTTTCTTTTGGGAGCTACTGAATAATTCTTGCCAGAGATTCAGTTTCCAATGGCACTGTTCTGAAGTGAATGACAAATACTCCAATATTTATACACGACCTGGCTAACGAAAATACATATTTGTTTTCTCCAGTACTTTTTCCATATTTCTCTCCAAAGACCTGAAGGGATGGTTTGGTTTTGCAGTCATCATAAATTTATTATACTGAACTTGTGACCCAGTCTGGATGAGAACCAGAACGATATCCAACATGAAAAGGCAGAATTCACTCAGTTCTGCAAAACTGCGCTCTTTCAGAAAATCCTGAAAAATGGCCCCTTTTACTTTCTTTACATTGTTCTCCTCTCTAAGTGCCAACAAAATGTTTTATTTTTATAGTTAACCAGCTCTAATAAATACATACTATATTGTTTTTGTGCCTATGAGTTACAAATGAATAATTCTAAGATTTGATATCACAAGATTCAATATCATTTTCTCAAACAAAACTTCATCACTTAAACTAGTTTTGCCTATAGAACTCATTCTGAAGCTTCCATTGCACAAACTGCTCCTTATGAGAACTAATACATAACAGACTTTTTTAAAAAAGGCTGACGCCTTAAATGTTCTTTATTTTGAAAACTCTGGTATGTGACCCTTCCAGTCACAAAGCAAAGAAAAAGCCAAGAGTACCTAATTTAAGTGGATTTATAGAATCAAATTTTATGTGTGTGTGTGTATATATATATATATATATATATATATATATATGTATACACACTGAATATATGCATATGACATAAGATAAAGACAGACATCCAGCAAGGCAAAACCCATAAAATGTTTCAAGATGAAATGATATAATTATACATCATACCACATATAGGGCATTTCTCTACCATTTGCCATCTGTAATAAGGAGTATTTTTATTTCCCTCACCAAAGGCGATATTTTATCCTCTCTTACTTCAGAGTGGGCATAGATACCTTCAGGGAAAAAAAAGAACACTTTAAAAGCTGATTCCTGCTTGAATATTTATTTCCCTGCCATAATTTTCATTATTCAGGAAGGATATCTTATATGAATTGTGGATTTCATATGCTCTCAGTTTCAGATACCACTGTATATGCACTCACTGAAAGTAGAAATCCAACTGCCTATATAATGGTTTTATAAATGGAACAAGTTGGCTTAAACTGAAACAATTTTAGGAGACTTTTCCATTGCCTACTTGCCATGACAGCTCTCCAGCTCGAGGCTTTTGAATCTGAAATAAAGATCTTTTACAGCAACAGTTAGCATAGACACATATCTACAAACAGGAAATTTTTCATAAGTCACGCTCAAAAATAAGAATGAACTGTTTTCCAAACTAGAATGAGTTAATACTCAAGACTGTGCCTACTTAGAGAGAAAAGCACAATGCAGAGTAACTGACTTGTTGGACGGGAGTCAGAATCAGGATTAACATTATGTGCTTCCTTATTTCTCTGATGCCTGCTTCTATTAATGTACAAAAGAAGTTGATCAAAAGAAAGGAAATTTGTATTAAAAACACCAGTGAGAAGAGACAAAAGACACAGCTACTCACAGAGACAATGTGTGTCTGATTGTTTTTTTCTGAAAATGGAAGCATAGATTAACAAAAGAAAATCAATGCTGCCACTTGAATGAAGGAAGAGAGGGGGTGTCATTTCAAATACATGAAATGATAGAAAAAGGAAAAGGAAATAGTTTCTGTATTTCCTACACAAGGTCAGTCAGTATTAATAAAAACAAAGGTGGAAAGAGATGTTGCCAATAATTATTGCAGAAACATTCATGACAACCAAGAATTCAAAATTAGTTCAGGCTAACCTAAATCAGAGTCCACTGACACTTCATGGCCACAGATTTTATGCTTGTTTTGGGGGGAAAAGAAATATGGGGTGGTGGTAACAGAAGAGGCTGGAGCAAGGGCGGGGGGGGGGGTCAAGGAACAAAAAGAAGGAAGAATTTGTTACCTTAAAAAAAATCCATCATAGCCCTGCTTCCTAAAAGATTCTATGGTATTCCTCCCATACAGCTCACAGATGCAGAAGGGTAATGGACTGGAAGATGAACTAGGAGATACACAATCTTCACATAAACCAACTGAAGTGGTCATACCAAACAAAAGCAGCACTGAAACATGCACGCTGATAGACCGCAAGAATATCAATGCTGATCACATTCCCAGAGGAAACTGAAATCAATTGGAAACAGGTAAGAAATCCAACATTTCCAGTGACACTGATGAACTTCTTCAGGGATGTCATGACAATTGTAAGGTTCAAAGGCACACCCTTCCTTTATGGTATATTATCCCTGTAAGATCCATGTGGTCCCATAACCAGCAAGGTAAACGTCAGTGTTTGGGGGGAAAGGAGGGCTGATACGTTGTAGCACTTAACATGATGACTCACACGCTCTCTAAGTATCTGTGGGAGGGAGGAAAGATGTATAGAATAAAGAGGTTTAGAGAAAAAGAAGATCATCAAAAAGTTGGGGAGTAAGGTTTGTAAGTAAAGGTAATGATAGAATTATTTAAGCTTAGATAAAATGGGAAAAACATTTAATAAGTCTTCCAGGATATTATACACATGGCTGATCTCCACCTCTGCTGAAGACAGAACAAGATGAAATGCCACTTAAATGAGTTAGGTTAAATATAAAGAAGGCTTCTTGTCAAATGCTTGAACAGATTACTAAGGGAAACTGAAGATATCTTAAAATAAAATGTATTCTCACCTAACCAAGATAAACTAGGCTGGACAACAGATTAAATAAGTTCACTGCAGTTCCATATGGCTCTGATAAATTTCTGACCAATTCTAGTAAGAACTCTAAAATTGAAATACAAAGAGACCATGGAGGTACACGTTTTTTCCAATCACGGTACTTAACATCCATCCTTATCTGTCAACATATAACAATAATATGCCCATAATTCACCATAACTTTCTAATAAAGTTTAATACCAGCATTCAGCTCAAGAGGTAACCATTTCTATTTCATTGACCTTTCTTTTTTTTTTTTTTTTGTAAGCTCCCCTCAACCACTTTCAAATCTTTTCCATCTGGCAAAAAAGTAACAGAAAAATCTCATTTCCTGTGCCCAGCCTGCCTGATCCTTGCCGGAGACAGGACCCACTTAACTGTCACCTGATCCTTTGGTATAGTCCTCACCTGATCTCCCTACCCCCACTCAATGGTAACCTCAACCACTCCTAAACGTGTAGAGCTCTCTGTTTACCTCTCTTACCACATTTGACAAATTCTATCTTGGATTATTACTGGTCTGTGTCTTCTCTTTCCTATGAGACTAGAAGTCCCTTGAGGGCAGAGCTTATGGCTGACTCATCTCAGGATCCCTAATGACTCCAAGGAAACTGCCTGGGTACTGAAATTTAACGAGTTGGAACTACAGCCCTCTCCTAGATTTAAAGACATGGTTACCTAATCAACAGTTCACTGACAGGAATTTACTTCATTATCTATTTCTTTCAAGTCTGGATTGTTGTCCAAAATATTGTATTGGATAAAATCAATAACCTTTTGCTTTGAGCCCTGAGATTAAACTCTAAGATACTAAAATTCTATTCACTGGATATGTTCTTCTTTATGGTCTGACTTATGTGTGTTTGTTTATTTTTTTTAAATAAAGCTAGCTGTGCTCTTCCTTACGGCTTAAGATGAAAAAAAGGTTCAAACTTTACTGCTTAAACCCAGCAAATTCACAGGATTCTCATTAGCTTCTCCACAGTTGCTTAGAAAATGATTTGAAAAGTGAAGGTTCCGAACTTCACACAATTATCACAACCTCCAAATCTTGGGAAGTACCCTGAAGAATGAAAAAAGATCACTACTGTCCAATTTCTGAGGGGGGAGGAGATCAATAGCTAATATCACTCTACCAAATATAGATGTAGTATTTACTCGGTAATCCTTACAATACCTGCCAGCCTCAGTCAAAAACTTCCAACTTTAAGTACAAAGAAATGCTAGCTGAGCTGAGCAGAATCGTGCAATAGCGCCATTTAAGTACAAGCACAATGATCATGCAACTTCAGTATGTATTTGGTGAGTTCATTTTCCCTCACCAATGGCAACTCCGCAGCTTAGGGGCCCAAGCCCAACAATGGACTTTGGATGAGAACAGCCTTCTTCTAGTTCACCTTCTTCTTTCCTTGGGCAGAATCTCCAGTTAGGAGTAAAACAGTGATAACATTCAGGACTAAAAGTGAACTTTCATTTGTCAAAAAGCGTTATTCCAAAATTCACCCCTCAGAGATGCCACTCCTCATTTATTCTCAGCTATCCTCCAGAGAGACCTTTACCCTGGCCGACATGAATACCTGTTCAAAATGGATACTTCTCAAACGTGACTTCGAATTTTGCCAAGGCTTTACATAAATTCTTGCTAAATAAAACCCCATAATGCACATCACTCCAATTACAGCATCAAAGAGTTTTTCTTCACTTGTGTTTCAAAATCAGTGGAGTACTGAGCTCATTAGATACTGCACCACTACCCCACCCTCCTGGTAAACCACTTAATATTTTACCTACTTTCCAACTTCCCAGTACACTGGTTATAGTGAAGATTGCATGGGTTTTGTACAATCAATCTTGTTCTCTCCACTGAAAAGCTATCCCCTCACATATTGCTACTCTCTCTGAAGTGGGCCTTATTTCTTCCAATTATTTCACACTATTACTCTAAAACCTTTCTCCTTTACTGATTCATTTCCAGTGACATTAATATAAGTTCTACTTTCCCTACCTGTTGTTTTTTCTCCCCCCATACCCGGCTTCATCCTTATTTGCATGCAAATCCATGATCAAATCAGTCACACATTTTCCTTTTCTGTTTACATCCCTGCAGATTGTCACGATTCTTCATTGTTTCTACTGTAATCCAACTCTGAGTACTTTTCAGCAAATTTCAATGTCATGCATCTCCCTAAGATTTCTAAATTGCTCATATCATTTGGGCTTAAAAGCATAGCTAGAAGAGAATTCAAACACTAGAAATAACTTCTTGACCATGAAAGAGATTTAGACTTAAACACCGAAACAGACCACGAGGGAAAAAAAAAAGATACAAAATATCTGTCTTTAGAAATCTTTTCAAATAGGATGAAAGACCACAACTCATATATGATTTAGGTGTAGGGATACCTAAACAGAGGGATGCATTGAACGGCTTATTTACTCAAGGTCTAAGATCCGACAACATACTCATCTAACTACATGTCTCAAATTTTGCTAAGAAAACTTTAGATTCTTGTAGAATGATGATAAAACTCATTAAGAAAAAGCCAAGTCAAGATATTATACCAAATGACCCAATATTTTATTCAGTTTGAGTTCCTCTTGGGAAAAGACAGAATTCGTAATTTAATAAGGCCTTTGAAGGGTGGAAGGGTGGAGGGGTGAGACAGACCTGTCTTCCTGCCTTTCCTTAAAGCCGGTGCCAGGCTGCCTCCAGAAAGGAGGAGGGGAATAATTAGAAAATTTATTGAGTCTGGAGCATTGTTCAACCAACTAGGTACAATCAACCGCTGTGGACATTAATTTTACTTTTGAGAACACGTAGCTAAAATGGAATTCTTTGAAGATCCGGGTAAGATTTCCTCACTGCTGGGGAACTAAATACATCCTAAATTTTTCAAATCCTGGCAAGCAGCTAATCATTTCTAATTAACTGACAATTGGTTGTGAGAGACTAACAAATAGGAACTTTGCCAGTTAAGAGATAAACAGCATGCTGAGATGGGGGTCATGGAGCTGGTGGGAGTCTGGTGGAGCCAAGAGAGAGGCAGAAGTGTGGGAAGTGGGCTCAAGGTAGCCAGGTTTCCAACAACAGCACACAGGCTGCTATTCTGTCCCTTCAATAATAAGGCAAGATAACATGTATAACTTCAGTGCTTTTAAATATTGCCATCGCCTTTCATTAATATCACTGTCACCTATAACTTTTCCTTGGAGAGTACGTCACAGGGAATGTTACATAAATAGGCAAACCCAAAGGGCTAAGAATTATCAAGGAAATTTAGGGGAAAGTCTCAAAAGAAGAAGGTATGCCATATCATTAATATTTGGTGAATGTGACATGTAATTTTTAAATTCTAAGAAAAGCATCTTATGTTTTATTCCTTTTAATGTTAGTGACCTTGTACTGTATAGTGAGAGGCAGCACCGAGTATCAGAAAAACCCAAGGAAAAATAGAGGTCTTGAAATCAGGGAGACAAGAATCTGGATTCCAGCTCTGTCACTTCATAACTGTGTGACCCTGCGCAAGTCAGTTAACGTGTCTCATTTCTCTCATCTGTAAAATGGTTGTGATACTACAGTAAAAATTACTGTGAGGAATGTTTGTGTGTGTGTTAAAGCACACAGCACAGCAGCATATGGTTAACAATAACTGTTCATTTCCCTTAGGATCTCTTTCTACCCACTATCTCCTTCCTCTAGCCTCCTCAGGTTTCCTTAACCTCCTCTGTTTCCTTCATGTTCTCCTTCCCCAGCCAGTTCTCAGTTCTCTACAATAGTTATTACACACTGCTATATCTAAAATGGATAACCAACAAGGACCTACTGTATAGCACAGGGAACTGTGCTCAATATTATGTAACAACCATATATGGGAAAAGAATTTGAAAAAGAATAGATACATGTATATGTATAACTGAATCACTTTGCTGTACACCTGAACACTACATTGTTAATCAACTATACTCCAATATAAAGTAAAACGTTAAAAAAAATAGTTATTCTTCTCCTTTCCAACTGAAGCCTTACTTATGGTAAAATCCTAGCAATTATCAGTAATTATTGGGAGTGACTGCATACCTGGCAGATTAACAGGACTAGAAAGATTTCTAGATGCTTAGGGTTTAAATGCCAAAAACGTAACAGCACACCATGGGTAATCAACATGAGTACCTAAATACATCAGACATTACGCTAGATATTGGGGTTACAGAGATGAGGACTCAGACCCTGTCCTCAAAGAGTTCAGATTCTACTGGGGGAGACAGACATAAAAACAAATAATTGTAGAAGTACAAGAAGCGAGAAATGTGGGTATGCTAGTACACTGTTGGTGGGAATGTAATTTGGTGCAGTCCCTATGGAAAACAGTATGGAGGTTCCTCAAAAAATTAAAAATAGAGTTACCGGGACTTCCCTGGTGGCGCAGTGGTTAAGAATCCTCCTGCTGGGCTTCCCTGGTGGCGCAGTGGTTGTGAGTCCGCCTGCCAATGCAGGGGACACGGGTTCGTGCCCGGGTCTGGGAAGATCCCACATGCCGCGAAGCGGCTGGGCCCGTGAGCCATGGCCGCTGAGCCTGCACGTCCGGAGCCTGTGCTCCGCAACGGGAGAGGCCACAGCAGTGAGAGGCCCGTGTACCTCAAAAAAAAAAAAAAAAAAGAATCCTCCTGCCAATGCAGGGGACATGGGTTCGAGCCGTGGTCTGGGAAGATCCCACATGCCACAGAGCAACTAAGCCCATGCAACACAACTACTGAGCCTGCACTCTAGAGCCTGTGAGCCACAACTACTGAGTCCACATGACACAACTACTGAAGCCCGCGCGCCTAGAGCCCGTGCTCCACAACAAGAGAAGCCACCACAATGAGAAGCCCGCACACCCCAACAAAGAGTAGCCCCTGCTTGCCGCAACTAGAGAAAACCCGTGGCACAGCAATGAAGACCCAACGCAGCCAAAAATAAATAACTAAAATATATTTTTAAAAAATAGAGTTACCATACAATCCAGCAATCCCACTCTTGGGTATATATCAAGAGAAAGCACTATTTCAAAAAGATACATGAACCCCAATGTTCATAACAGCACTATTTACAATAGCCAAGATATAGAAGCAACCCAAGCGCCCATCAACAAACAAATGGATAAAGAAAACGTGCCATACACACACACACACACACACACACACACACACACACACACACACTGGAATACTACTTAGCCATAAAAAGAATGAAATAACGAAATTCTGCCATTTACAGCAATGTGGATGGATGTAGAGAATATCATGCTTAGTGAAATGTTAGACAGAGAAAGACAAATACTGTATGATATCACTTACATGTGGAATCTGAAAAAACAAAAAAACAAGCTCATAGATACAGAGAAGAGATTGGTGGTTGCCAGAGGCAGGGGCTGGAGGGTGGGTGAATGGGTGAAGGAAGTCAAAAGGTACAAACTTCCAGGTATAAAATAAATAAGTCATGGGGATACAATGTACAGCATGGCGACCATAGTTAATAATACTGTACTGCATAGTGGAAAGTTGCTGAGAGAGGAGATCTTAAAAGTTCTCATCACAGGAAAAAAATTCTGTAACCGTGTAGAGTGATGGATGTTAACTAGACTTATTGTGGTGATCACTGCACAATATATATAAATATGGGACATTATGTTGTACACCTGAAACTACTACAGTGTTGTATGCCAACTATACTTCAATAAAAAGAAAGAGAGAGAGAGAGAGATGTATAAGTACAAAGCTGGCAAGGAGGATGGGGAAACCCAAACTGCTGCATTGTACTTATGTGGGGTTTGGGGGTGGGAGTACGATGGTAGTCAAGGAAGACCTCTCAGAAAAAGACACTCGTTCCAGTCCCAGCTATGCTCTTACACAAGCTGCATCACCTTGGCCAATTCAGTTCACCCCTTTGAGCCCCATTTTCCTTATCAGAAAAATGAAGGGACTCAACAATCTCCAATAGTCCTTGTGGCTTTAATGTTCTATAGCTTTTTACCAAGTAGGAAAATGAAGGGAAAATAACTCTGAATTCCATATTTATTTCTTCTTTTTTCCCCTGTTTCTTCTTATCCATTCATTTTCCCTTGCAGCCAGCTAGTCATTTCTAGTAGCTTTGTTTTTGACTCTCTTCTATCATGATGGTGTTGTGTTTATGGACTTGATATCATGGCTGCAAAAGAAAGTTCCCTAGTATGCAGGGATCAGTTTCTTCCTTGTTCCTTGTAAAATAAGATGATAGGTTGAGTTCTGAGAAATGATTTTAAATTTTAACTCCACGGATTCTTTTACATATCAGGACTTCAAAAACTATCTTAGTAACTTAACATTGACCCTCGCAAAAGATCCACCTCCACACCCATTTAACAAACATTTATTAAGGCTTTCTCTGCGTCAGGCTTTAGGCTGGGGGCTATGGGAGATGCAGAAATGATTAAGATATGGGCCTAGTTGTCAGGGAGTTTATGATTTATTTAGCGGCTGTGGCACTGAGCCCAGTGCTATATAAAACATATTAGCAAGGCAATCTTTGTTCTGTCACAACTGGAGCCATGAGTCCTCAACATGTACATGTGGTTTTGACTAGCAGTTGTGCATTCAGTAGGCGTTGAAAGCCACATGTCAAAAATTGAGCTGCTTAAAAAAAAAGTTCAACCCCATTAGGAATCAAAGAAATTTAAGTTAAAACAATGAAATTCCATCATTCTCCCAGCAAGTTGGCAAAGATGTAAAAAGATAAAATGCAATGATGACAGTGTGGTGCGATGGGTACTTACACAGTTAGTGGAAATGGTAAATAAACTCTAGTGCACAACCACACAGGTGAATTCTATACCGCCATTAAAAATAAAGTTTTTAAGAATATGTAATGGGGCTTCCCTGGTGGCGCAGTGGTGGAGAGTCCGCCTGCCGATGCAGGGGACACGGGTTCGTGCCCCGGTCTGGGAAGATCCCACATGCCGCGGAGCGGCTAGGCCCGTGAGCCATGGCCACTGAGCCTGCGCGTCCGGAGCCTGTGCTCCGCAACGGGAGAGGCCGCAACAGGGGAGGCCAGCGTACCACAAAAAAAAAAAAAAAAAAAAAAAAGAATATGTAATGACATGGTAAATACTCATGATGAAATAATAAGAGAAAATAGCAGGTATCAAACTGAATATAAGCTTAATCACATTTTGTTAAAGCAATATATTTTTCTTTGTGCATGCAGAGAGATAAAAGACCGAAAACAATATACCAGAATGTTAACAGTAATTATTACTGGATAGTGTGATTACAGGTGATTTTACTGTTCTTTTTAATGTCTCCCTAAATTTCCCAAATTTTCTGCAACAGTACTATTGCTTTCTAGTAATAAAAAGGTATTATAATGCATATAAAAAGGAAAAAAATACACTAAAATGTTAAGAGCAATTTTCTTCGGATAGCAGGGTGATGGTATGGGTTTTATGCTCTTCATGTTTTCTGTATTTTAAAACATTTTCTAGAGTGAACATGTACTAACTTTATAGGGATAAAACTCACTTTGGAAAAACTAGATTGTCAGATGAATTAGCAAAGACAGAATGAATAAGCATATATTATTTAAATGAGTCCATTCTACTGCCAATACTTTTAGGCTCTGTCTCCACTGACTCTGGTTTGGGGCAGTCGCTTAACTTGTGCGTGTTTTAGGAAATCAATAATTACTGCATGCTTCAAAGGGATTCTGTGATGGTGAGTGTGATACCATTGGTGAAATGCTTTGAACTCAGGAAAGAAAGCTATACAGCAAGTAGTAATGGACATTTTAATTCTCTAACGGTGTAACGTTTGTGTTTAGATTGTCTTCAGCAATTTCACCCACTCTCATTTCTTCATCTTTGTGCAGACTGACTCCCAAATCTCTGTCTACCACTCTCCACCCCACACAAGACATTTCTTTCCCCTAGATCCCCCTTCTTCTGTCCTATTCTTGTTGTCTGGCTCGTTTTTCCTACCTCTCTTGCTTGCACCCACAAATATTGTCACAGCAAGTTAAATTGATTATGAATGAATCATGAACTTGATTAACCAGTTTCTCTTGAATCAATGTAAGTTTGTGTAATTAACTTGGAATATTATGTTAAAATTACTGTTCTTTGGCTCCTGCTAGGTATAGCTATCTACAGAAATTTTATATGTCAGAAAACATTCAGATATGAATATAATCACCCACTTTCATCCTACGAGTTCAGCCCCAAAAGCTATGAGTTCAAGACTCCTTGCCTCAGAGTCAGGGGAGCTGGGTTCTGTTTGGCCTCACCACCAACCCACAGTGTGGCCTTAGGTAAGTCACGCCTCCTTTCTGGGCCTGTCTCCTCACCTCAAGGATGAAAGGAGCTGTCTGGATTTTCTGTAAGGCCCAGATGATAGAGATGAAATGGGGAAGTACCGCTGTACAAACGAGCTGCCCTCACCTAGAAGAGCACAAGGCACAAACCAGGGGCTCAATGCGCGACCTCATAATCGGGATGACACACCACAGCACAGGAGCCCGTATCGCAAGCCAGCAAATAACCCTTTACCGGCAAGTACGGTCCACTAAGCCCTTTGGCAATTATTCCTGAACAATAAAGCTGTCAGCCCTTGTTTTAAAAAGTACTTATAGATAAAGGGATAAAAGGGGGGAAAGGCAGCTAGTCTTGTTATAAGAGTGAGGGAGCAAAGCTGAGGAAATACTGTAGTCTGCCAGACGGTATTCTGAGATAGTCTGGTAAATGTGAGATCAGATTGTTATCAAGATGAATGGATATCTGGGTCCAGTGAGCACGTCACAGGCATGGAGTCTAATAAGTGAAACAGTGGGCAATTGAGGAAAGTGGGCTGCTGAGGTGGTGCCCTGCCGTTATCCAGAGAAAATTCGCAACAATCACTGATGTTCCCTGCACCCATCTTGCCTTAATACCCCCTCCTGCCATCACCCTTAGGGCCGCTGCTAGCACACTGTGTGCCTCTGTGCAAAGCAACAAAAGACTCCCCTCTGGCACAAAAGGCGCCCCTCTGGTCCATCCAGCTGCAAAAGGGATGGAGGGACTGCAAATGGTGCCCTATTTGGGCAGACCCCCCCAAAGAAAGCATTGGTTGGCAACCAGTACCGTGGCTGGATCTCAGCTCCCACATGAGGTACCTCCTCAAGCTGGCATCTACCATACTCTGGGATCCCCACCCCCAATTCCCCGCCCCCATTCCAGCATTAGTCCAGGCCACGTTAATTCCTGACTAACTGCTACCCATTCACCCGCCTGGCCTCCGCCACTGCTCCAATTATACTGGGCACTACTGTCACTTCTCACTGTGCTTTGGACTGGGACCAGATTCATCCCTGAGTGAATGAAAATTAAAGATTTTAGTCAGTATCTTAATGAAAAGGGTATCATTTTAGAATATGGAAACCTGAATGAGTCTCAGTGGTGGTGTCATGAACTACTCCTTGGAAAATAAGTCTTTTGGTCTAATAACTTTAGGAACTCCTATATACTGTATCTCTTGGAAATTAAAATCACACATTAGTAAATAAGGCTCTGTTTCACCCACCATTTCTCAAACTTACTAACCATGGAAACTTACTGAGAAGCCTTCATCTTCTGTCCATTCCAGGCTTCATTTTCAGGACACTTCCCGAGAACACAGGCCTTCTGCTCTCCTTGGCCAGGCTTCCTGGAGAGGAAAGGATTTCTGGTGGCAGAGCTACTGGGGCCTAAGGCAGGGGTTCCTGGAGAGCAACAGTTCCAGACTGGAATTCCCGGGCTCAGTGTGTCCCTCAGGATGCCCAGGCATGCGCCTAGGTGACAGAAAGCTATTATCGAGGAATGTGGCTCTGCCAGGGACCCCAGAGCCCTGTTTGGGTGTGTGTGGGTGGAGATGAAGGGGAAACCATCTCTGGCTGCTTCAGATCGTGATGACTGACTTTAGAAAACAAGGTCTGAGGCTTGGGAGAGAGAGAGTACATGTCTGTGCAAGTGTCAGGTTCCTGACACAATGAAAATTCAACAGATTTACAGACACCCTCCCCACCCATCATACATATCTATGTCAAGATTTTGAGTCTGCAAAGCACTACTGGCATTATCTCACTGGACCCTTGACAATCCTCTGAATTAAAAAAAGGAAATAAATTCCTAGTATAAATGTGAATCATTGAGACTTTCATCCCTATGCTATTCTAGTGAATAATTTAAATCCTCGTAACAAACCTGTGAGGGTAAGCGCCATTATTATCTCCCTTCTTTCCACACTCCGAAACTGAGGCTCGGAGTGCTTACTTTATAACAGTCACTGGGACAGGTGTTGGGAAAAAAAGGAGAATCGGGCAGACATAGTCCTTTTCTGAAAAAATTCACAGCCTAATGAGGGAGACCAGCAGATAAGTAGCGCTCAGAACACTGTGAATACTACCATGACAGTTAAAAATCATGATAATGGCTAGCATTTAATGAGTGTTTACTACATGCTAGGTTCCGTGCTAAGTGCTTTGTGTATATTATCTTATTTAATCCTGACAACATTCCTAGGAAAAAAGTTCTATCATTATTCCCATCCTAAAAATGAGGAGAGGGCTTCCCTGGTGGCGCAGTGGTTGAGAGTCCGCCTGCCGATGCAGGGGACACGGGTTCGTGCCCCGGTCCGGGAAGATCCCACATGCCGCAGAGCGGCTGGGCCTGTGACCCATGGCCGCTGAGCCTGCGCGTCCGGAGCCTGTGCTCCGCAACGGGAGAGGCCACAACAGCGAGAGGCCCGCGTACCACAAAAAAAATAATAAATAAAATAATTAAATAAAAATGAGGAGACTAGGCCTGAGAAAGATGAACTGACTATTCCAGAGTTGACCAGCTAGGAAAGAATATGTCCAGAATTCTAACTCAAATTGGTTTGACAATAGATGTGCTGATAACTACGAAGTTAATTTTAGAGGGTCCTATGGACTCAACACTGAGAGCATCTTAAGCTTCATATTCCAGCACACATAGTAAATCTTCTTTTTAAAAAGTTAATTGGATCCTTCTATATATTTCAAAATGATCACCACGATAAATCTAGTTATGATATGTCACCATACAGAGATATTACTTAATTATCAACTATATTTTCCACACTGTATATTTCACCCCTGTGACTCATTTAATTTGGAACTAGAAGTTTGTACCTCTTAACCTCCCTTGCCTATTTCTTTACCTCCCCTCCCCACCTCCCGCCCCGCCGGCAACCACTGTTTGTCTTTGTATCTATGACTTTGTTTCTGTTTCGTTATGTTTGTTCATTTGTTTTGGTTTTTGGATTCCACAAATAAGTGAAATCATATGGTATTTGTCTTTCTTTTCTGACTTATTTCACTGAGCTTAATACCCTTTAGGTCCATCCAGGTTGTCACAAATGGCAAGATTTCGTTCCTTTTTATGGCTAATATTGCATTGCATATGTATACCACATTTCCTTTATCCATTCATCTACTGATAGGCACTTAGGTTGCTTCTATATCTTGGCTATTGTACATAGTGATGCAATGAACACAGAATCACTATGTTCTGTAACAGGAACTAACATAGTGTTTGTTTGATACTTCAAAAATAAACAAACTCGGAAAAAAGAGATGAGATTTGTGGTTACCAGACGTGAGGGGTGAGGGAAGGGGAACTGGATGAAAGTGGTCAAAAGGTACAAACTTCCAGGGCTTCCCTGGTGGCACAGTGGTTGAGGGTCCGCCTGCCGATGCAGGGGACACGGGTTCGTGTCCCGGTCCGGGAGGATCCCACATGCCGCGGAGCGGCTGGGCCCGTGAGCCATGGCTGCTGAGCCTGCGTGTCCGGAGCCTGTGCTCCGCAACGGGAGAGGCCACAACAGTGAGAGGCCCGCGTACCGCAAAAAAAAAAAAAAAAGGTACAAACTTCCAGGTATAAGATAAATAAGTACGAAGGATGTAATGTACAGCATGATCAATAGAATTAACACTGCTGTATGTTATATATGAAAGTTGTTAAAAGAGGAAATCGTAAGAGTTCACAAGAAAAAAAATCAATAGTTGATGTAAAGCAACAAATATTATTGGCAAATAATAACGAAAAGAGGAAGAGAATGGCTTAGCAGGGATGGGATGCTTCCAAAAACTAAATTCTGACAGCATGCTCATATGTATATTATCTCAACAGGAAAGAAAAGAGAGGGGCTTTACTTGTCACATGACTCTATATTTGATTATCACAAGAAAAAATTTTTCTTCTATTTCTTTAATTTTGTATCTATATGAGACGATGGATGTTCACTAAACTTATCGTGGTCATCATTTCATGACGTATGTAAGTCACATCATTATGCTGTACACTTTAAACCTATACAGTGAAAAACGTCAATTATATCTCAATAAAACTGGAAGAAAATATGTTGATTGGAATATTCATTTTAACCCAGATGGGATGAGGCTTTATTTATATAGCCACAAAACTGCAGGGGCTTAAATTTTTATTTATAGATAATCTCATAAGAGTAAATGACTAATCTGCATCTAGTCTGGTTACCCTTAACTTGGGGTAACCTGGGGCTGCTGGGCTCTCAAAAACAGACAGAGGATCTATGACTTAATTTAATTTAAATTTAAATCCAAGAATGAAACCTACTTAGGCATATCCGAAATCTGGATCCTAAGAGCTGAAATCTGGCCAGTTACTATGTAAAGCGTCAACTTTGAGTTCTTGTTTCTATAAGATTAACAACCCCAAAGTTCAATTAGCTAAAGTATGTCTTCTGTGCTAGTGTAAATGGGGACTGGATCATGGATGATACTGAATATATTTGGAGATGCTTAGAGAAACTGAAGGGGGAAAGCCCCGATTTATATAAGGGTAGTTTTCAGCTCCTTAAACCAAACTCATAAATTAGTCTGACATGCGACTATAAACGTGCATTTCCTCTTTACTGGCTACAGTCTTAGTATATTGGGAAAGGGGGGATTTCTTTGCCATTCAGTAACTGAGCGGTTTTACTTTCCACTCTACCTTTGAAGAATGGAACACTTATTTAATAAGTCGCAACTATCTTCCTGTCTAATCAACATATGCCAAAAAAATCATTTGCCAGGCTCCTCCCACTGTACAAATAACAATAATCCCTAGATGACAGCACAAAGATGTGTCAACATGTAGTTAATGTCCAACCAATAGACCATATAGCAAAAGTAAAACAGGCAACTCTCACCTTTATAAGGTGCCAAGTCATAAATTACAGCCGTCTCACTTCCGGTCCATATTAATCACAGAAGGGACAGAAGCTATGCTACTGCCTCCCAGGCCTCCACATATGGCTGTGCCTTACACAACTTTAGAGGGTGCCTTGCACACGGACTATGATGTTTATGTGCAGGGAATAACCTGCACAATTGTGTACAGCAGCCTACTATCTTTCCCCACCTCCACCCCCAGTTACCCCAAAACATGGTTTGGGCAGTTTTGATTTTCACATACTGGAGATGCTTTTGTTCACACAACCTCTTGGCACTGAACACTGGCTCTGCTTAGCAGCACTAGGAAAGCACAAGAGATGCCCACTCAGTTCTTAGCACTGCTCTTCTCATGTTGATTCTAAGAACATTCAGCAACATTTTCATTCTTTATTAGACATTAATGAAAACAATAAGCAAAGCTGGGTCAATAGTAATTGATCTCATGTAGAAACTGACAGCCAGTCATTTATTTCTGATAAGCCCCTAGAAATAGCAAATAAAACATCTGTGCAATAACCCCTTGTCAATAGAATAGCCATAAATCTGGGTCTCAATACTCTGACCAATGCTCTAAGGAAAAAAATATTTTAAGCATGGTAAGAGAATTTTGAAGAGTGATGTCATCTCTCTCTCTCTCTCTCTCTCTCTAAGTAAGAATGAACATTTTGATAGTCTTCAGTTTCTTTTTGGTTCCACTGGGCCACAGGAATAATTTTAAATTGTATTTCTGGCAGGCAGGAAATAAATGGATGCAAACATCTCCTATTCAGGGATAGAGTTAGCAGGCAGAGAAGGGGGTCACCCAAGTGTTGGAATTTGAAGAGTGCTGAGAAGGCCACACAACGAATAAATGCTATCATTTATGTTTCATCACACTGTATTAAGAGCAGTGTGCAACCACCAACCAGTATCAACACACACACACACACACACACACACACACACACACACACACACCCCTAGTTAACATGAAAACATTCCTAAGAGAGATAACACATTAAGCCTCTTTGATTACTGGCACATTTCCCTTCCCACAGACAGTATCTGGAAGAAAAGGAATACCCAGCTAACTTTAAGTAGAGGGAGAATAGCATAGGGCAATAGATTCAAAACCTTGAACACAGGGTATTTTCTAGAAAGAGTGCAACAGGGTACTGGTGTTGGGGTGGGAGGAATAAGGACAGTTGGGGTAGTATTTTATTTTTATTTTATTTTATTTTTTTTGCAGTACGCGGACCTCTCACTGCTGTGGCCTCTCCCGTTGCGGAGCACAGGCTCCAGACGCGCAGGCTCAGCGGCCATGGCTCACGGGCCTAGCCGCTCCGCGGCACGTGGGATCTTCCCGGACCGGGGCACGAACCCGTGTCCCCTGCATCGGCAGGCGGACTCTCAACCACTGCGCCACCAGGGAAGCCCTGGGGTAGTATTTTAAAGGCATCGGATACTGGGCACCTTAGCAGGGGAAAGGAGAAGAAGGGATGAAAGTTGAAGAAAAGGTTAAAGGGAATGAAACCCAAATTGCACTCACTTCACGGTTTTGACTAAAACTTTTCCTGATCCCATTTCACAGGGATTGACTCCGAAGAAGTTTCCCATAATAGAATTAGGAAAGTAGGCTATTATTTGGTATGTGTTCCTGGAAGGCTCGCATTAACCGACAGTAGCTCCTGGGAATTTATACCAAAGTTGTTCTCCAGCTGTTGGCATATCATGATGGTGGGTAGATACAAACAGCTGCAACTCCCATCGCCTCTCATTTCCACCTGGCCCTGATCACTGTTCAACCCCATCCCTAATCTCTGTGAACAGGCAACGCTCACATCTCCGGCAGCCTTGTCTACTCTGAACCCAAGTGTAACTGACAGATTGGCTATGATGCCCAATTTAAAAATATTTTTTCTTGCGAATACAATTCTGAAGTTTTGGTGAAAATTTATGGGGAAATGTGTTACAATTTCCCAACATTTGATTTGACTTTTTTGTTGAACATTTTTATTCACGAAGCCAGAAAGTTTCTGATTCAAATATAAGTGTGAAACACAGCTCTCAAACTGTGAATGAAACGAAACTAAAATAACTAATGTTGATCTGGGGGTCTTCTTTCATTCTGAATGTCCCTGCATTTAAATAGCCTATGGAAACATACCTGGTGTTTTACACAGATTACAACTTGCCAATGGGTAATAGGATGTCCTTAATATTCTTGAATTGAAAATGTGATATGGGCACAATAAACTCACTCCTAGACACAAGTACTTTAAATGTGGTATTGTTTTCTGCTTTTTAATTTAACATGTCCAGCTGTTGCCCTATTTACAAGTTATCTTCCTTTGATAAAATTCAATTACAGTTATCTGTGGGATGTCTTTTTATCTATATACCCCACAAAATGAAGATATTTTAATATTAATGTTTTCTCCCTCTATAAGTTAAAAAGTCAAACCTATCACGGAAACCATAAATTCTAAAAGGGATAACATTACACTGTGTGATCTTGGTACTGAGAAGCAATAAGGGTCATTCTCATTTTTTTACATATCAGCCAACAAAACAATGTAATTAAAGTTACAGTGTTACAGATGGTATTTTGCAAAATACTTTTGCAATTTTTCACAAAATAGATGCATATAAATGCTGTCATTTCATGCTGGAAAGTCACAAGCAATCCTCTCTACGGAGTGCCTGCTCTATAATGAGCTGGGTATGTTACTGAATCAAGCAGGAGGGAAGAAAGGACAAGAAGCATTTCACACAGGAAAAAGCACTCATAGAAGGAGAAAGCAGTCTGGGTTTTGGTTGTTGCAACAAAAACCTATATAAAGTTTGCTTACTTTAAAATGCACAGGCAGATGTAAATCAGTTGATTCTGTTGTCTCAGTAAAATGGAGTGCCTTTTTCATCTTTTCTTACATGTGGTAATTGGTAAGCAACCAACATGATAGTTACAAAAATATGAAGCCCACATCTAAGTAAGCCCTGACACCATTTTGACATTAAATCTTCAGCACAATTACCAGGGCCAGGCAGTTCACTGCATTGTACAATAACAAACTCAACCAAACCACTTCACACGGGCCTGGGACGGTGGGCCTTACTGGTCTTAGTTAGACAGTGCTCTGGGGATGTCTGAGGGCATTTTAGATCCACTTATGTAGCTCTGTAAAGTAAATATTACTTGTCATGCAAATTTCTAGTTTTAAGAAGTAGCTGGCTACTGAGATTACTAAGGTATATAGACAATTTAAATATGAAAAACTGGAATAAAAACAGACCACTGTATGTAGTATTTCCAGACACAATCATCTGAAGTTATTTTTCTGCCTTCCTCTATGTGAGCAATAAGAGGAAGAAAATAATACTTAAATCGAAAGAAACTAAAGAGAAATGACATCATGTTCCATTAACCAAAATCAATACCTTATATATGCAAATACAAGTTTCAACAGGGTATCCATATGCAAATTGTAAATATGAAGCAGCATTCCTTTTAATGCACAATTGAGCATTAGGTCGGTATTTATTTAGGAGATTTTCAGTAAATTGCACGCTTTAATCTCTGTGTTATGGGAAATGGTCCTTTCACCTCCTTCAGAAGTTACCTATGGCAGCTATTAACGCCCACAAGCAAGGCAGTGACCCTGGCAGTGCATAATTCCACAGTGCATATTTAATTTTGAAGGTGAAAAACGAGACATACTCCCCTCATAAGACTTATTTTTATGACTCTCCTAATTCTTTGAAATTTATTATTTTCACTAAAAGCACCCAGAAGGTAATTGAAATAGATTTTCCAGATACATTTCTAGATTATCTTAACCTACAGTAACATGTTAACTCATTCATAATATTCTTAGCAAATACAGGAAATGGAATTTCCCCAATTAAAAAAAAAAGGCCCGACTAACCTGCTACTTCAGTGTTCTTCAAAAAAACTAAAGTCATTTTCAAAGAACTTCTGTGTTTTTTTGGAGATCAAGCCCCAAAACCTCTCTAGTCAGTCATCAGAACTAGAAAAGGGAACAGGTAAATAAGAGATGGAAGTGGCCCTCTGGGGTCGAAGCTACTAAGGAAAGAACCAATCATTCTCTCTCAGGCTCCGAGGCTAGGCATTTAGTGCCTGAATAAGATCATTTACTCTAAGATTCTCTTGTGACTTGAAATGGCTGAGTAACTCCCAGGAAGGAGTTTGTCACCGTCACTGTCAGGTCTGGCAATGAGTCTTCACTGAATCAGATACTGAATTACTAGGCTCCCGGGCCCAGAAAATAAATGGCTGAAGGAAAATTGATAATAGTTTTCAGAGCAAAGAGAAAGTTAGCTAAAATTGCAACTGAGGAAATGAGAAAAACACATGAACAAGTCACCGCAAGCACAGAACTGAATGAAGCCTAAAGAAACACAGGTAGAATAGTCTTTGGTGTCTGGTCTTCCCGCCTAGATAGGCAGCTCCTGGAGAGCAGGGCTGCATCTCGAAAATCTCGTCTATCCCCATAGCGGTAGTGCTCAAAAAATACTTGCAGAATCATTGGGAGAAATGGCATGCTGTAGCCCACATTCACTTGTTCAATCAGTCAAAATTTAACAAACAGTCACCCTGGGCAAGACACTGGGGCAGATGCTGTGCTGTGGGAGAGAGAAAGAGAAAGTCATCACATCTCCCCTCAAGGAGCTCAGAGTCTAACTGGGGAGATAAGATGTTTACAATTAGTTGCTAAAGTACCAAATAATAACAACAACAAATACAAGATGCTAAATAATAGGTTCCTTTAAAGGGATACACATAAAGTCTAGAGCAAGGGAAGATGAGTTCCAGCTGGAGGAAAAAGACAAGACCTCATAAGAAGGTGCTGTTTGAAAAGGGCACCCACCCTCTCTTGGGCCCTTTCTGGAGTCTTTCTCATCGACCTTCATTCACTTTCTTTTCAATAGGCCCTAGGTGCTGGCCCGCTGCCTCCACTCCTCTGCTGCCAACACTTATTCTTTGACTCAGGTTTTCTCTTGGGCTCATGGCCAAGCAGAACACAGCTATATAGTTTCCCCATCTGTATCCACTTAAGCCCAGAAACCCTTTTGAGGTTTTGTAAAGGGTTTTACAGCTAATAACTATAGGGGAACAGACAAGTTTTAATAACACACACGGAGAAGTTCTAAAAAACCAAAAAAGCCTCCAGAAACAACTATCACAGATCTTAAGTGGAATGGAGATGAGACTAGGCCTGATTTCCCTAGTTCCTTTCACTGATCTCAAGGCTTCTTCCGGTATTCAGCACTACCCACATTTCTTCGCCCCTGTTCCCATCCTTTTCTTCACACAGTTAAAACTTGAAGAGGAAATGTAATGGTAGAAAACTGGGTGTCTCTAGAGGTAAACATGACAGTCCTCTGCGTCTCAGAAAATATGAGCTAGATTTAATAGCTTCTGTGCTGCTCACAAGAATAGTCATCTTACATCAGATGCATGGTGCCTAGGAAGAACTAATGAGTTTTAGAAGGAATGCCTTGCAAAATCAACCTTCGTAAGTAAAAGTAAATGTCACAATTATAACTTCATTCGAAGTGCACACAGAATCTAGTGCTAACAGATGTTTTCATGCGTCTTTCTTTAGGTTCTACATTAAGTCACACCTGTTGGGGTTCACTGAACACAAGCAACTGTAAGCATGATGGGAAAGAATATTGACACAAACCATGGCAACACAAACACATTTCAAGCTTGAATAGCCCAGCCTGCTTTAATAACTAACGAGCTCAGAATAGTAACGTGAACTTTCCAAGGGGTGGAGAAGGAGAGTAACTTTTTTTTTTTTTGGTTCTAAGAGTCCTGGGCGACTACAGAAATCACCGCTTTATGTTTCATATGGCTTCAATGAATTTTCACACATGGAAATTCAACTCTGATTTTTTTTTAGTGATGATGTACCAATCATCACTCTAACAGCAATAAGTTAGGGGGTGGAGGGGATCCTCTTTTTTTCCAAGCCACATTTGGAAGTACAATTAATTTCACTTATTTCAAAAGGAATGCATGGTTGGAAAATGTATGATCGAAGTAATCACTTTTCTTTTTCCAAATATCCAATGCTCTTGGTAGTTCCCCAAAAGTCCTCACTGTGTGACTCTAGCGTCAATTTGCCAACTCCCAAATCATTTCCTTTCTCTGCTCCCATTCTTAATTTCATGACTTTCTCCAGTAAAACTTGAAATTTTGCCATTTTGACGGTATAAATTCAAAATATAGCTTAACCTTAGCTGAGTCCTGGTTGATGTTAAGCAGGCCTTTTATTTATATCTTGTGGAGTACCCGGCATTTTCCAGGACAGCCAGTCTAAGCCTTTCCCGTTTTCCACTCTTCCCGTTTCCCAAGCCCCAAACCCAATCCTGTCCTCTTTACTTCTAGCAAATGACACTCCTCCTTTACTGGCTAAAATTGAAGATATTAGACATGAGTTCCTATGATGTCCTGCCTCTCTGTCTTAACACTTGCCGTCTCTTCACCAATCTTTTCTCTTTCCCTCCTGTCTCAAGATACCACACTCTCCTGCCCTCCACTCCCAAATACACTAAAAGAGGAATCAACACTGACTTCTCAACTCCAATTAATGTGGCTTTCATGCCTACCATTCGAATGAAATTTGGTTCTCAAATGTCACCTACGACTTCACAGTTGCTAAACATGATGGCTACTTCTAATCTCCATCCTTCTCTACTTCTCTGTAGTATTTGACACTGCTCCTGCTTCAGCCTCTCTGCCTTCTATGCTAACATACTCGCAAGCTTTTCATTCGGATTCTTTGGCCATTCCTTTGCTGGTCCTTTTCTAAAAGCTCTTCTTTGGCAAACTTTCCAACTTTTGTGATTTCAATTACGATGCCTTATATAGGTAACTCTTAGATTTCTCTGTAAGTCTCAACTTCTCTCCAGAGCTCTAGGTCTATATTTCCGTCTCCCTCTTGGACACCTCCCCATAGGGGGCGGTCACCCATAGAGCAAACTCAACATTACTAAAGTCATCATCTTCCCTCCTGGAGTGACTGCCCCACAATCTTCATTGCTCCAACTGACCTCCCCGTTTCTACTCATGGCATCACCATGCTAGTTCCCACTTACTAATAGCTGTGAAAGTAAAAAATCTTTCATTCCTTCCTCTCACTCATCCTTATCCATCTAGTCATCAAGGCTTATCAGTTCTCTCTTCCTCAGTGTTTCTCACACCCATCTCCAGCTTTTCTCTATCTCCACCGCTACTGCCCAAGTTAAGATCTTCATCATCTGTCACCTCCAATGCAAGGGACATTGTGCTCAGTGCTTTACACAGCACAGCTCACATAGCAAGTGCACAATAAATCTTTGTTTGACACGCCATCCTTTTCCTACACATGATGCCAAGCAACTATTAACAACCATCACCACGAACTGCCACTCCCAAAAGAATTTCCTTTTAAACAATAAAAGCCTTGAATAAAAAAATCCAGGCGAGGGCTTCCCTGGTGGCGCAGTGGTTGAGAGTCCGCCTGACGATGCTAGGGAACACGGGTTCGTGCCCCGGTCCGGGAGGACCCCATATGCCGCGGAGCGGCTGGGCCCGTGAGCCATGGCCACTGAGCCTGCGCGTCCAGAGCCTGTGCTCCGCCACGGGAGAGCCCACAACGGTGAGAGGCCCGCGTACAGCAAAAAAAAAAAAAAAAAAATCCAGGCGAGAATGATAACCATACGATAGTGAAAATGGGGCCGATATATTTAGTCCCTTCCAAAGGGAGCAACAAGGATGCCAAACAGGATATCGTCCCTTAAACTGGTTTCAACCCTGTTTAATATCCAAAGAACTTGAAGATGATGACAGGTTACCTTTTACATTAACTGTCTCCAGGCGCATCATAAACATGTTCTCAAACACTTTTCAGAAACATGACAGGAAGAAAAAGTGCAATTTTCTGTCTCAAGTACCCATGAACCTCATGTATTTTTTTCTCTTGAGTTTCAGACATTCTCCTTGGTATATAAATGTCAAGGGGATGTTAAAGGATGCGAATGTAGCTTCTCACAGAAAAAAAACTAGTTGTGTACGGCTACCTAACTGCCTCTGTGGGCATCTTGACGTCACTAAAACATTTAATATCATCAGTTAAAGACACATTCCTGGTTTTGTTAGTATAATTCATGGTCCTTTAGAGCTCAACACTATTCATGTGATAAGGAGTGCTAAAGTGGAGGTGGAGAGAAAGCAGCTAAAAAACTAGAATGATTTCTCCTTCCTCCCAATTGTCTTTTCCTTGTTCCTATACTGCTTTGGGCTTTTGATGGGACCTTGAGAGGGATGGGGATGGAGGGAAATAGAGATGAGAAGAGAGGAAGAAACGAAGATACAGATGGTGTTTCTAAGTTTTCACAACTCAAGTGAGCCTGGCTACTTCAACGGATCATTTGCCTTCTGGCTTCAAAGTCAGCCTCTCTTTTTCCTTCAGTTCTATTTTGCTGTATGGGTTTAACTATTGTTCAAGAAATTTTGGGTAGGAACAGCATCAATGTTTGAAGAAACTTGCCTGACATAAAAGCCCAGTGGCTAGGGCATTTACCTCACTTTGTGTCCCCAAATCACAGATGTGAAAGCCATCCCTTTTAAATGACAACTGCCTCCCTCACTTAGTGACAACTGCCAAGGTGGCTAACATGTTTAAAAGGCACCCACAGAGAGATCTTAAAAGTCTTTCCTTTCCTTTATATTTCCTGGTAAAGATTGTCTTCCTGAAATAGGAACTGTGCAGTACCTAATAAAAAGCTGAATTTGCTAAGAAGTTTTTATACCCTCATAAAGTAGCCCTAGTGAAAGTCATCTGACTGGCAGGAATTGTACAGGTAACAGACGGCTGGAACCTCAACCATGTAGTCTTCTCAACTTTGGTTAATGGGCCCTGGCGGGCTGCCATCCCAGAAGTTTACTACAAAAGTAAAATGCAAGACTAATGAATTTTAAAATGATGCCAGGCATAAACACTACTCTTTGGCATTCTTTTGCCATTGAACAAATATCACAGAGAACTCTGCAGATTCCCAGGTACACAAGCCAATACAAAGTACAGAAAATACTATGCCAGGCCCAATGTGTATATTCCCCCCACAAAAAATCCAAAGAATGTTGCTGGGATGTCAGCCATCCACAAAGCATTAAAATGCACAAAATGGTGCCGGGGTATAAGCAAGAGGCTTTTTCACCTGGGTTGCAACATACCATTCTGGACTCCCTGGTGACAAGACAGAATAAAGCTTGAGAAAGTTGGCTGATATCTTCAGGGGGTGCTATATGAAGGCAGATTACAGACCTCAGGCACTTCAGTCAAAATAGATTGAGGTTGAGAAGGGATGTAATCAGTCTGTCAAATAATGGATATTGATGAGGTGAAGTGAGCTCATTCGCCAAATCCTAATGCAGTAGAGATAAAGAAGACTTTTGAAAGTAAACAAAGTTAAGCTTGAAACAGATTAAAATGGGTGATGGCGTGGGAAGAAGCTGGTTTAAGTATATGGAATGCATTACATTATTCAAACCTAGAGGTTCTAATGACTGAAAGTACATAGTTTCCCCAAAATTGAGTTAGACACATCCATAAGATTTAAATCCACAATGGCTTATTGAATTACAAAACAGACGCTGATCTTCAGAAGCAGACTCCTGGAAAGCACAGAAATGATCCCGTTCTAATTATGATACCTAAGAAGAGTTCCCAAGGTTTACCAGGGATCTAATTTGTACCCCCAAATCACTAAATCACAATGACATTTTTATGGACATGTCCTTCTTGTTAAGGAACATGATTATTCTCTATTGTTTTTTCTAGAATAATTTTACAATCCTCCTAATTCCACGTTCTATAGCCATCTGCCCCCACCCCCCAATCTTTTACAATTGCATTTTGGGAGTGCATAAACCATCTATTTTTTTTAAATCTCAGAGACAGCTTTTTTTGTTTGGTTTGACCAACAACTACTTGAGCATTAAATGTCTTTGTATCTTAGTTTTGCTTCAACTCCTTTATTTCATACAATCTTTTAAAGATTTGTTTATGTCGTTGAACTCTAATCCTTCCATTTTATGCTTATATTTCTTTCCCTATTGTTCCCTTTACACAACTATCTTACTTTTCTTTTTTAAGTCCTCTGATTGTGATCCCTTCCGTATTTGTTGAGAACAAACTAAGAGGAAATAGCTGTAAGCCACAGAATAAAATATTTCAGTTAGACATATCAGTTAGACTTAGAATGATACTATGTAAGTAATATGTTGGCGATGTTTTTGTTCTCTACCCAGCATGGAGCAGTTGCAGTAAATTCGGCCAGCCTCTCAGCAGCTCAAGTCAGACCTCTACAGTAAGACTTCATTATTTAGCTTGAAAGTGAATTTCAAAAACAGACTCACTCATAGTCAAATGTAAGTATAAACAGACTTTCCAAGTCACATATAAATGAGTTATTCATCATCTACCATTTGCAATTGCCCCTACCTCTGGTTCCCTGCCATTCATTAAATGCATCAGAAAATTCACCTTAGAATGTTGATGTGAAAGGTAAAGTTCTAGGGTCTTGCTTTTAAAAGAACATGACACATGAAGGCAGTGGCCAAGACAGAACTAGAAAAAAAACAGATAATGTGACAAGGACAGATTCTGAGCCATCCCCTGGCTAGTGGAGTGTCTCATATGAAGGGCTCATATATGAGATCATTTGATCAACAACTTTTACTTCCAAACATCCAGAAATACATACTACATCATTTAACTAGAAAGTAGTGAGTTTGAAATCACACAGCTGCTCAGCTTGATCCAATGAGATGTTAACCACTCTGGCAAATTTTCTAATCCAAGTCTCTCATTTCCAACTGATCTCATTGGGTGGCCCACATGATATATGCAGAGACTACAAAGGGGGCTGTTTAAAGTAGGACACCGTGAAGGGTTATTTTACAATGCTACATGTTATACAGATTAACTCAAGATATTGTTCCTTGGGTGTTGCTTTAAACTAGACAAGTTTTAAAAAGTTTATTCATATTTATTGAGTTGTAGGCATATAGCCCTAGAAAACAGCTGGGAAATGGAAATGAGGGTCTTCTGTTCCCCTGCCTGCCTTTTCAACTTTCTCTTCCACTACACTATTCCCTTTAAGGAACCTTTTATTCCAGCCCAAATAGTTACTTTGGCACCCACAAAGCTCATTTTTCCTGGCCCAAAGATTTTGTTCAGGCCATTATATATACAACACATGTCACAGTCTCTCATATCCTTTCATCAATAGCTTCTCTTCATCATTCGGGTTTAGCTCAAAAGGGAATAGCATGTGCATGACCCCTTTGTCAACTAGACTATAAACCCCCCTTGAGAGTAGAAATTGCATCTTACATACCACCCTCACAGTACCTAGCGCAGTGCTTGGCACTTTGTAGATGCTCAATAAATACTTGTAGATTGAATGAACCCATCACCTGATATCTGTCTCAAGATGCTTACTGTAACATGGACATTCTTGTGAATCTAACTTCAGAAGATGCACATATTCAAAATATAGTTCTTGTTGTCTGAAAACAGTTAAGCAACAGAGACCAACACTATTATCATTGCCTGAATTCAGTGTAAACACCTTGATAAGAAATTGTCATTTCCTTGGGTGACGGTGCTCAAAGGCTAACAACATGAGTAAGTTCTGGGGATGTAATATACAGCATGGTGACCATAGTTACCAATGCTGTATTGTGTATTTGAAAGTTGCTAAGAGAGTAAGTCTTAGAAGTTCTCACCACACACACACACACACACACACACACACACACACACAGTGTAACTATGTGAGGTGATGAATGTGTTAACTAACCTTGTTGTGATCATCATTTCATGATATATACATGTATCAAATCATCACATTGTACACCTTAAACTCAGACAGTAGGTCAATTATGTCTCAATAAAGCTCGAAAAAATAGTCATTTCCTGAAACACTGAAGAACTGCTACATTCAGAAACATTATTAGGCTATTTAGATCTTTATTACTGAAGCCCTGGAGATTTGCCATCTACCCAAGTTGTTTAACCAACACAAAACAACTGAAGTAAAGAACATTAACACCACATTCAGGCAATTAGTGTAACATGATCACCATTCCTAGGCATCTTTAATTTTTGTCAAACATAACAAAATTCATATTACATTGACTCCTATTTCATTAAGATAATATGATTTGAAATAATAATGACAAGGGCCTAAAACAGAATACAGAACCTGTTAACACTCGGAAAGCTTCTTTCCCCCCAAAGGCATATCAGGATACAAAAAGAAGACTTCCAGCAATGTACTCCTAACTCCAGAAGCAATGGTACCTATTAAACACGTAGGGGGGGGCTCCCAGGGTAAGGTGATACAAAAGAAAACACAGCCTCAAAGAAGATAAAGCCTTACCCCAGCTTTCAGAATCTGAATGTTTTAGTTCCAGTTTATGTCCTATCTATTGCAGTACCTTGGAATCCAGAAGCAAAACAATGTTATCACATTGATTCTTTAAGACAAAGAGCAAGAGGCTTTCAGCAGAGTCCGGTTATGGCTCCCTGGTGAACTAGAAATTGTGAATGGGCCATCCTTTGAAGGCCATGGGGCCGAGCTGTTCTAAGAACTGAGTGCGTACTATGGGAAAGAAGTGAAGCCTACTGATGTGCTTTTTCCTTTTGGCAGTATTGTTTTGTTTTTGTTTTGGTGGTGGTGGGGTAGATGTTTGTTTTACTTCCCATATTTGGTTTGGTTATGTTCCAATTAAGGAAACCATCTTTAATTGCTATATCTCATCTCATTCTGAAGTCTTGACATAAAAATTATGTGGTTTTTTTCCCTTCTTTTTCCAAAAACGAGAGTCAATAAAAGTTTCAATTCACTTTGTAGATGTTAAGAGTTACTTATTATGGTTTGAGAGAAGATTTAATCCTGACAGAAGTAATCTTTTCAATGTCTTGATGCTGAATTGGAAACACTATTACTTAATAAAGAATAATACTTTAAACCACCTTTTTGTGACCAAGAAAAAGAACCACAAAATCACTTTAGGCTATTATTTCTCAGTTAAGCATAACCTCTGTAGTGGATATTTTAGGTGTAAGTCAGAAAACATATTGCAAATATAAAAGAGTGCCTTTGGGAAGTGACCCATGCACTCATGTTTAGTCCTCATTATATATCAAATTCCAAACACATTAGAGTTTGTAAATAATGACAGAACTAAATTTATTTTAAGGCCATGGCTGCATGAAGTTTTCCTTCACAAATTGCACAGCTAAATCACTACAGATCTGTCACTAAGTTTACTATAGCAGTGGTGGAGTGGAAAGAATATAGAACCGTCAGAAAACCAAAGGACAAGTGATATTAGTCCTATGACCCTGGGCAAGTCTTGAATCTCTCTAGACCTGAGCTTCTACACCTGTAAAGTAGGGATAATATCAACTGTTCTTTACTTATACAACGTTGGTGTGACTAAACAGAAACAACTTTTCAAAGTGTAATTTGGAAAACACATCAAAGAATTTTACAACTTCATGCATGTTTTTAGACCCAGTAATCCTGAAATTTTAAGAATTTATCCTGATCAAAGAATCAGAAATGCACCCAAATATTTATGTACCGGAATGTTAATCACAGCATGAGCTCTTGTTGGAAAAGTCAGAAACAATCCAAATAGATGATCAAGTCCAAATAAATTAGGCTATACCCATACAATGGAAACTATGCAGTATTTAGAAAAATACTTAGTGAACTAGAAGTTTCACAATAAATAAATAGCAGAAAAGTGGGTTTCAAAACAGTATGTATGGGCTTCCCTGGTGGCGCAGTGGCTGGGAATCCGCCTGCTAATGCAGGGGACACGGTTCAAGCCCTGGTCTGGGAGGATCCCACATGCCACGGAGCAACTGGGCCCGTGCTCCACAACTACTGAGCCTGTGCTCTAGAGCCCATGACTCACAGCTGCTGAGCCCATGTGCCACAACTACTGAGCCTACACTCTAGAGCCCATGCTCCGCAAGAAGAGAGGCCACCTCAATGAGAGGCCCGCAAGCTACAACGAAGAGTGGCCCCCACTCTCCACAACTAGAGAAAGCCCACGCGCAGCAACAAGGACCCAATGCAGCCAAAAATAAATAAATTAAAAAAAAAACAGTACGTATAACATAATGCAAACTGTAATACAAACACACATTTGCAAAGAAAGAAGACTGGAGGGAAATAAGCCAAGATATGAACTATTGAACCATTGTTATCTTTAGAAGGAATTATGGATGATTTTTATTGCCTTTTTATACTCACCATTTTCAAATTTTCTTTAAAAACATGCATTGCACTTATAATCAGAAAAAAGAATTTTAAGTAATATTGTCTCTCTACTACCATTTTGGAAACTATATGAGATATTTGTGAAAGTGTACTTGTAAATTCTAAGATAATATTACAAGAATAAGATCATACTATTATTGTTAGAGAAGATCAAATCCTCACTGTCAACAGACAAAAATTAAGTAATTCAACTTTGGAGCAAATACCAAAAAAAAAAAGTGTTTCTGCAAAGAACTACACTGAGAAAGTTCCTTCTGTTGGCTTTGATTGACTTTTCCACACCCCAAATGTACTTCTTATCTTTTCTTCTCATTCTATACATAGTACTTAATAATATGGGTCAGAATCTGTTGAAAACTCCCTAGAGTTATTTTAGCTATACAACATCTTGGTTTTCTAAGATGAGAAAGGATGTGCCACTACTTTGCCCAGTTAGATACACAGCTAAAATGTCCACATGGCTGCAGGAGTCAAGTGAAGAAGTGTTCTGTTCAGTAAGTATGACAAATGAGGAAGTGGTACATTCACCTATCTCTCATCACTGGCAAGGCCTCCAGTCCATAAGACAAACTTAGAACCTATAAACTGCTAGAGAAGAGAGCAATACTAGAAAATTATACAAAAGTCAAATGTCCACTTGGCAAAATGTAGGAAAATGGGAGTATACAAGACAAATATAGAAAGTAGAGGTTCCATCAACAGAGGAATGGATAAAGAAGATGCGTCACATATATACAATGGAATATTACTCAGCCATAAAAAGGAACGAAATAGTGCCCTTTGCAGAGATGTGGATAGACCCAGAGACTGTCATACAGAGTGAAGTAAGTCAGAAAAACAAATATCGTATAATATCACTTATAAGTAGAATTTAGAAAAATGGTACAGATGAACTTATGTGCAAAGCAGAAAGAAAGGCACAGATGTAGAGAACAAACTTAAGGATACCAAGGGGGAAAGGGGAGGTGGGATGAATTGGGAGACTGGGATTGACATATGCACACTACTATGTATAAAATAGATAACTATGAGAACCTACTGTATAGCACAGGGAACTCTGCTCAGTGCTCTGTGGTGACCTAAGTGGGAAGGAAATCTAAGAAAGAGGGGATATACGCATACGTATAGCTGATTCACTTTGCTGTACAGCAGAAACTAACACAACATTGTAAAGCAACTATACTCCAATAAAAATTTTTAAAAAAAACAAATTAGAGGTATAAATGACAGAATTTTTAATGTGTTCAATGGATTACTGTGCTTTGTTGGATTGAAAAAACCTCAAAGAGAAAGGGCCACAGTACATCCAGGGAGACATTTTAAAACTGAGACATCAGTAAATTATCTGCATAGGATTAAGTGCTTTGCCTCCCCATCCCCTCCCCCATCCTGAGTGATAAGAAAATTACCCAAATTTCCATCTATGGCTTTTTAAAGGTTTAGTCTATCTATGTATAGAATGCAAGCTTCTACAGAGCATGTTTCAAATGCAAAATCAAACAACTCTGTGATTATCTCTGTAACACCTAAATGAAAATTCAAAAATTGGCGATATTGAGAGGTCTATCAGTCAAATGATCAATTGAGAAGGCTGATGAATGGAAACAGTAAGGACAATCCAATGAATTGATATAGATAGATAGATAGATAGATAGATATCTCTCTCTATATATATATATATATATTTTTTTTTTTTTTTTTGGCGGTACGCAGGCCTCTCACTGTTGTGGCCTCTCCCGTGGCGGAGCACAGGCTCCGGACGCGCAGGCTCAGTGGCCATGGCTCACGGGCCCAGCCACTCCACGGCATGTGGGATCTTCCCGGACCAGGGCACGAACCCATGTCCCCTGCATCGGCAGGTGGACTCTCAACCACTACGCCACCAGGGAAGCCCTTGATCTATATATTTTTAAAGAAAAACAAGAATACAATCCTTATTAGAATCCTTATTATTTTTTGAACCAGCTATCACTACCTTGTTTGACTCAAAGACTATCCCTTTTTTCATAGTTTAAACTCTTTAAAAAGATAAAAGTCATCAACCATTTCCTTTTATGAAGATTTTTCTGTACAATCCCATAAAACTGAATGTAAAGGTAAGGGAGAAAGCAGAACAAGTCCACTAAGACAAAGCTCTGTAAAAGGAGGACAAAAATCCAATGATGCTTCTAACCCAATGTTTACGGCCAAATATCTGAGAGAGAGAAAATAAACACAACTTTTATGAGCACAGTAGCTGACTTCGAGGTAAATGGTAATCTGACCCTCATATGATAGAAAATCGGGTCAGGTCCTCAAGGAGAAATTAGATATCCTGATGGAAGCTAGCAGTGAATGATCTCCTCTTATACTTAACAGACGCTATTAAATAATTTTTCCCTCACTCAACTTTAACAATGTTCACTTGAACTTTCAACAACCTATTAATATGAGTTGAAAACAGAATACTGATGTTAACTGTACAACCACAGCCAGTTTCTCAGAAATGTGAACCTACCCTGGCAAGTCACCAACCACATTTGGCCACATATTCTCTCTCACCGTTCCCTGGTAAAGATCAAAGGCCCACAGACAGCACCTTATTGCTTTCACTCTCACACAGTGAATAGATTACAACAATAACAACCTTCCTCATTTGAATACTGATGTTTAAAAATGAAAAGACCAATCGACATTGACGGTTGCCTTGCCTACCTGTTTAGCTTTGCTAACTCGATCTTCTACTTGATAATGAGGGAAAATTATATAATGTGATCCCCCATGGGAAAAGACTGGTTGTTTTTCCAGGAAATTGTAAATGAGATCTATTCAAAGATCAGAAAAAAGTCAGAAAGATAATGAAAGCAACCCAAAATGTTACAATTGGAATGTGTTGCAACTTTTATAATCACTGATAGTAATGCTGAAATAAAGTTATTTAAAATAAATTGAGGTACTAGTCTTCAAAGTATCACCCTGAACTGTAGAGCTTTTTCTGAGATTTACCAAAAAAGTAACACAATCTTTCTAGTTCAGTATATCTTGATCTATATAGCTACCTTCTAAACATACCCAATTGTTTAGGAAAATGCAGCCAAGTTACTTGTTTGCAGCAAGAAACATGCTTTTTAAAGTCATTAACCAATTTGCAATCACTTGAGAACCTCTCTGCCCTAAGATATTTCAAGAAAGACAAGTTTGTTAATCATTTGGTCATGCTGCAATTCAATATCAGCAGCGGAATCAAGCCTTAAGCCCCTTCAAATTCTAAAATACCTTCCAGAATCCCTCACAGTATTGCAAAGGGCTTTTCCTGCTCTCGCTGTGCACCGAGAATCCCCATCAGTATTATGTGCACATGCACCATTTGTCGCTGACACTCAACCAGAAACACAGACAGACATGCTCCACTGGAGGACCAATTTCCAGAGCAAAGAATACTTTAAATGAGAAAAACAACCTACCCTGCGTGCTCTAATTGCCTGTGTACTGTGTATGATTTAAAAGAGAGGGGGAGGAAGGGGACAGGGGAGGCAGCAAGTGGATTTTAATCTATAAAGTGAAAATTAATATGTACAGCATTTTATTTTCAGATTTAAATCATTTCCATTAAATTTAATTTACCTAATTGTTAATGAATTAGCAAGCACATTTAGCAACCAAATCACCTACTAATTGGATCCTAATGAAAACTACTTAGCTGCTTGTATTCATGTTGATCATCATGTATGATTCACCGGGGTGAACTATACCCAAGGCCTCTGGCTAGTGAAACTGTACTTTCTACTTTTCATTGTTACCTGGATCCTCAAAGTGAAGAATTTACTTCTTTTTTTCTCCCTCTAGGGTCAAGGACAGTGTTTGCTGCAAACTATAAAGCGGTACAAAACATTTACATCAAAGGACAAGGAGATCACCCAGCTCCAAAAAAATCCGGATTGTATAAACTACATATGCCACTGCTTACTGATGCAACTGTAAAAGCAACTCTTCCCCAAGTTGTTAGCTGGGGCTTCTACAGATCTGCCAGTTTTCAGTATAAAGCCTGAAACTAGGCTGGAAAATCTGGAGATGCTTTAGAAATGTCTTCACAGGATGCCAGAGGGCCCTCCCCAACCCCTCCCCTCCTTTTCCGTTTCTTCAAGGCAGAGGGATGTAGCCAGAGGCAGGGCTTCTTCCGGTGGAATGTATGGCCAATTATTATGAGTCCTTAAAGCACTCTGGGCTCCTTTAGTCTGGGGGCCAAGGCTTCAAATGAGGGTCTCCCCCTCCCCCCACCATGATTCCAGTGATAACAATCTTACAATCCATTCTCTTTCCTCTATAAACACAACCCAATGACCTGCTTCCTTTTGTAACTGGTGCCAGGCCCTGAGTTGATTTCATCCGCCACCTTTCCTAATCTCTAGCTTGACCTGGCTAACAACCATTTAAATCTGGACCTTGACTAAAATTGTTTCTAGGTGCCACTGAGCAGAATGGTCCTTAAATCCTCCTTGGATTTGTCTATTTTCGCTCCTGAAAGACACTGGACCCTGGACCTGCTCTTCAAAAAACGTGCTTTTTATACCTTTGGACATGTTCAGATGCATCATCCTTTTTTTCCCCTAGAATGAAAGAAAAATAATTTTGCTTGATTTCCATTTAAATGGCCACCAGATATTTGAAACAACTCCTTGTGGCTTAGCTGCCAATTTAATTAACAAGGAGTTGACCTTGGGGTACCAGTCAGCAAGCATTTACAGAGAACCTAAATTGTGCCCGCCAACTTTGCCCCTAAACATGAGCAAAGTCACACACCAAGTCCTTGCCTACAGAGAATTACTGTCTAGCTCTGCCATTAACTCATCAGGTGACCTTGGGCAAATTGTGCCAACAGGAAGGGAACAATGCAGAGGACACGGTCAAATGGGAAGATGTCCTGCTCAGAGGCAGGATGCATGGTGGAGGAAGGAGTATCCAATCCCGAGAGCCTTATTTCCAATCTGACCCCCAGTAGGTAAGAGAACACAAATAGATTTTTCCACAGCTGCTCCCACTTTCCCCTCTCCAGATGGCCTAAGATCATACCCATCTTCTGCTAAAACAGATCCCTAGGTCCAACAAACTGTCTCAAGCTGAGCCATCATTTACTGAAAGATAGATTCTGCACTTTGCTCTAAATGCCTTCACAGTCTGCTAGTCTACATTTAGACATATGTGCATGTGTATATGTACATACATATATATATGAATGTGTGTATCCAAAGCCCTTCCCTAATCACCTTTTAAACAAATTTAAAAACCTGCAAAAGGTGAAGAATACCTTTATTCTGACTGTGCCTTTATTATGGGCCTTTTAATACTTATAGATTCCACCTGTATTGTTTTCCAATACAATTACAGTAGAAGGTTATACAGGTATTTACTTACAAACGCCACTGCTCTGGAATCAGCAGAACAGCCTCTTTTCTGCAATCTTCCCTATCCCTTCATTTGTACAAGCTTTTACAGTACCCAGCTTAGCATGGCCAAATCAAAACTCTGTAGGTTTTGTGGTACACGTTTGTTTAAAAGAGGTTTTAATACAATGTGGTCATTATTGCCATCCTGCCCTTAGATAGAATTTTACATGCAAGATATACTGAATGTATATGTACTGAAAGAACACAGAATGGGATAGGGGAATATAAAGTCAGGTTTTCTAGAATATGAGTAATTTAAGTTGAAGGACAAGAGCATGAAAGAGAGGGCCATTAAGCTGAAGAAATCTTTTAAGCAATTATATTGGGGTAGAAGTTAAAAGTGGATTGGGATATGTTCTAGAATCTAGGCATTCAGATTCTGAACACTTGTAAGGTACTCATTACCGATATTCTTCCCCCAGTAACCACCCCCCCATTTGTACTCAATTTTAGCTTTCATTACTGAATTCCGTTTGTCCCGAGGAAATGTTGTTCTTCAACACTGCAACAATAATATACTAACTGCTTCAGATATGTGTTGCATGGGTTGTTAAGCCCCTGCTAAATGACTAAAGTAAGGTTGTCTTCTACTTTCTGGCTCTGTGTCAAAGATATGTTAAATGGTCTTTTAAATTTTTTAATTATTTAGTTCCTGAAACTACATTATACAACCCTTATGCAATAATTAACCTGTGGCTTTCAACAGTGATTAGTGAGTCTTTATTATGGTAATGATGGCTCATTCATAGACGAAGTTTATTAAGACTCTGGTCCAGAGCTCATTGAGATCCCAGAGTCATGAAAAGTTTCCATAGGTCCTCATCTAAAAGACTATATCCTGGGACTTCCCTGGTGGTCCAGTGGCTACGACTCCGCCCTTCCAATGCAAGGGGCCTGGGTTCCATCCCTGGTCAGGGAACTAAATCCCACATGCCGCGAGTAAAAGGTCCCATATGCCGCAACTAAGACCTGATGCAGCCAAATAAATACATAAATAAATATTTTAAAAAATAATAATAATAAAATAAAAGACTATATCCTGAGGAAGAGAGAGATGTGAGGCACCAAATAGCAAGGTTTCGTTAGCAAAAGAAATAAACAGCCTCTAACTACATTTAGCGATTGCCTTAAGAAGCTTTCATTTTGGCAAGTCAAGAATACTCCATTACGATTGCCTATCAGTTTTCTGCAAGCAGGCTGTCTTCACTTCCCACAGAGTCTCATTCCTCTAGACTGCAAGGAGCCCCTGGGCCTTCAAGAGATTTAACAAATCACAAGAAAGAGACACAGCTAGCTCACTTGCTGGATGTCTCCTTGGCCAATCATCAAAGCCAAGCCTAGCTTTAGGTGGTAATATTAACTTATGGATTTCTACGATGTGCAAGCACAGTACTAGGTGCTTGGCACATATTCTCTTATTTAATCTTTATAGCAACCCTTTGAATTGGTTGTTACCCGTTCCGTTATACACATCAGGAAACTGGGACACTGAGATTAAGCAACTTGCCCCAAATTACACAGCCAACAGATGCTGACTGCAAGGTCCCAGCTACAACGTTGTAATTGTGTATCTATAGAGAGAATCCCGGGCACATTAATAGACAGGAATCTTCCTGAATGAAAATTATAAGCCATTTGTATGTAAATATACAACTGTCAAAGCTTGCATCTGGCATTCTCTTGAAAGCCCAATCAATGTTCCACGTAAACCATAACCCAAGAAAATTCACTGAAAGATATCTGAGATGAACTGTTCATTGATCATGTCAAACTAGGAAAGGCACAAATCACAAAGTCAAAATTTTATTCACACCTAAATTGGGTGCTTTCTGGTCTTTTTAGTTTACTCTCAAAACAGTAGCCTGGGGCTTCCCTGGTGGCGCAGTGGTTGAGAGTCCGCCTGCCGATGCAGGGGACACAGGTTTGTGCCCCGGTCCGGGAGGATCCCACGTGCCGCGGAGCGGCTGGGCCCGTGAGCCATGGCCGCTGAGCCTGCGCGTCCGGAACCTGTGCTCCGCAACAGGAGAGGCCACGACAGTGAGAGGCCCGCGTACCGCAAAAAAACCCAAGAACAAAACAAAACAAAACAAAAAACAGTAGCCTGCCATTCTGACTACTGTCTATTGTCAAATATTAACCAGATTATTTTAGATAGAAATATTTCCCCTTTGTCTATCAAGATGACAATATCACAGCACTAAATATTTTATTCTTGTAAACTTGTCATTTGACTTAATTTCAAAGATTCCCCCTCCCCCAGATATTTGACTCCACATCACCTATCACTTTTGGAAAGCTTATTTGTGGCGATCCTGGCAATACCCGACCCAATGTAACTATTCACTGCAGCATTGGGTTATTTGTCATGGAGTCATTACATGTAGTTTCCTGAATGGTTCCTCTTAGTGAGTCAAAGAACATTCCTCTCCTATGTTAACAGGGTCACACATTTTACTGAGAAATATTATTTGGATTTCCCTTATAGGTTATCCTCAGTGGCTAGAGATAGAGAAAAATCAGAATATAATCAAAGAAAAGGTATCTCAGCAGCAAAAATGTAGATTCCTCTCCCTCCAACCCGAGTCCTCATTCAGAGCTGAATACTTTTCATTAACCCAGAGCCGTGATAAGTTTTGTAACCTAGTTTTTGAGCCCCAAACACATTAAAAGCAGCAAGTTAGAGGGGGAAAGGAATGCACTAATAGACTTGTGTTCTGGGGAGAATTATAGAAAACCCCACAAAAGCCTTATATCTTAAGAGGCCAAATCTGTTAAGATCTAGATATATGCTTATCATTATGAAAGGCTGAGAAGAGAAAAGCAAAAATTAGATGACTATAAGTAGATATGATTTCATGATTACTGAGCACAAGCTTTGTTGGGTATGAGTGCTATATGTCTTTGTGCATTTTGTTTTGTTACATGCCAATGTCAGGATTTCATCATTGTGCTATAAAATAACCTGAAAGCCTACATTTAAAATTTTACGTTTTAGAAATTTTAACAATCCACTTTAGGCAAAAAAATAAGGAACGGGAAAGTTGAGAATGTACTGAAGAGGGAAAAAAGAAAAATAACAGGAATTTTCTCAATTTTCCTCTTTAAATTCCTTTGCATACTCACTAAAAGTATAAAAGTTTATTGAGCTCTTACAATATGCCAGGCAATATGCTGAGTGCATTGAAAGGATTACTTCATTTAATCTGTGCATCGACCCTGTGAGACAAATATTATCATTCCCATTCTATGGATGAGAAAATTGAGGCTCACAGAGCCTCAATCTAGTCAGCAATTAGAACTCAGGTTGGTCTGACTGCACTTAGAAATTTCAACCTCCACTCTACACTACATTGTGCCCACAAAAGTAACTCAAGTATACATATTTCCTGTTGGACCAAATTGTCTTCATCTCCAAACAGGCAGTCAGAAGGGTTGTATGTCAACACACAAACGACTGGCTTGATGTGACAAGCCAGTCAGAGCAACTGAACAAGTTTGTGTGTAGGATGCAGCCAAAGGCAAGACCAGCCTATTATTAGAATACACAAATCTCATTTATGATGTAAATAGAACAAAGATTTAAGTTTCCTCCGCTCAACAGTGGCTCGGAATGTAGTAATGTAGTAACACTTTCTGAAAGAGTTTACACGGGCCTGATAATCAGCGCTTAATGAGGTGTTTTTCCCCAGATGCAAGACCTTTATGTTACTGTCAGCCTGCTCACCATCTCATTTTTCCCCACCTGAATAGCTTCGTACTCTTACAAAGGCCCATCACTATGTGAAAGTGGCAGTATAATTAATTTTTTCAGTAAAAGTCAAATTGTTTGTGCTCAAACATCCTGCAGTTCAGGAAATGTCAAAATGTCAGACCATGTAGGTGGAAATAAACTTTGCATTCCACTTCCAATCACTTCCTGTAGGGAAAGAATAGCTAGACATTCCGTTGAGAAAACAGAAATGCACAGAACCGATTCAAAAAAGTAACTCAATGTCTTTCTTATCTGATAAATATGCCATTATCAGTATATCTTAATCTATCTGGAGTTCAAACATAATACCCTAGTGCTGCTTGTAAGATCCTGTCACACCTCCAGAAGCTGGTGTATGCCTATGTGTGTGAACACAATGCATGACCGCCCCAAACTCCCTTTTGGATTGTTTTTGAAAATGACATTGATTTTTAATTTCCTTATTACAAAATACATGTACATACACCATAAAATGTCTGGCACATACTAGTACTCAATAAATAATTATGATATAATTTTAAAAAATTAGAAAACATAGATGAAAAAAAGAAGAAAATAAAGCCTCCATAATCCCATCATCCAGAGAAAACCACTGTTTTCTGTTATCTGTGATTCCGGCCTTATTTCTATGCACATTAAATACATTTTAAAATAAAAATGGGATCACACTTTATGTACTATTTTGTCACTTAATAATAAGTTGTCAGCATTTTCCTATGTCATTTTACTTTTTATTATTTTTTAAAATTTTATTTATTTGTTTATTTATTTTTGGCTGCATTGGGTCCTCATTGCTGAGCGCAGGCCCTCCATAATTGTGGCGAGCGGGCTTCTCATTGCGGTGTTGTTGCGGAGCACGGGCTTCAGCCACCGGGCCTCAGTAGTTGTGGCTCACGGGCTCCAGAGCACAGCCTCAGCAGCTGTGGCGCACGGGCTTAGTTGCTCCGCGGCATGTGGGATCTGCCCGGACCAGGGCCCGAACCCGGGTCCCCTGCATTGGCAGGCGGATTCTCAACCACTGCGCACCAGGGAAGCCCCCTATGTCATTTTAAATTCTTTTACAGCAGCATTTTAAGAGCTGTACAGTATTCCATCATATAAATATCCCATAATTGAACCAATCCCTTAATGTTGGAGATTCAGGTTATTTCCAGTTTTTCACTTGTATAATGTCACAATGAATATCCTTATAACTAATTCTTTATGCACCTACTTGGTTATTTCCCCAGGACAAATTCCTGGGCATGCAGAAAAGGGAAACAACCCTGAAAAATGGATAAATAAAATCTGTATATCCATACAGTGGAATATTATGCAGCCATAAAAAGGACTGAAGTTCTGATACATGCTAAAACATGGATGAACCTTGGAAACATTATGCTAAGTGAAAGAAGTCAGATAGGAAAGGACAAATATTGTATGATTCCACTTATACAAAATGTTCAGAATAGGCAAACCCATAAAGACAGAAAGTAGAATAATGGTTGCCAGGGACTGACAGAGATAGGGAAGGGGGAAGGACTGCTAACGGGTGTAAGCTTTCTTCGGGGGGTAATGAAAAGATTCTGAACTTAGACAGTAGTGATAGCTGCATAACCATGCGAATATACTAAAAACCACTGAATTGTACACTTTAAGAGGATGAATTTTATCTCAATAAAGCTATTATTTTAAAAATTCTGAGGCATGTTATTGCTTGCTTAAAGGTTATGCAAAAATTTTAAGCTCTTAATGCAAAAAAATTATTTCTTGGACTTCCCTGGTGGTCCAGTGGTTAAGAATCCGCCTGCCAATGTAAGGGACACCGGTTCAATCCTGGTCTGGGAGGATCCCACATGCTGTGGGGCAACTAAGCCCGTGCACCACAACTACTGAGACCACGTGCCACAACTACTGAAGCCCACACGCCTAGAGCCCGTGCTCCACAACAAGAGAAGTCACTGCAATGAGAAGCCCATGCACCGCAACAAAGAGTAGCCCCCGCTCGCCGCAACTGGAGAAAGCCCACGCACAGCAAAGAAGACCCAACACAGCCCCCCCCAAAAATTTCTTAAAATGAACTAAAATTAATTTTCTTTTGAGAATATTCTGAATGGTATGCAACCACTAGCGAGATCACCTAAATAAATAGTTTAGCTAGGAATCACCTAGACTGAGACTTCTTAACGTTGGCATAAAAATGTTAATATCATGAACACCTGTAGGTTTATTATTTATATATTACAAGATCCAGAAAGGACAGAATGCTTTTTTCTTTTTAAGATTTTTTTCTTGTGGACCAATTTTAAAGTTTTTATTGAATTTGTTACAATATTGCTTCTGTTCATATCGGATCTTAGCTCCCCGACCAGGGATGGAACCCTCACCACCCTCTGCATTGGAAGGCGAAGTCTTAACCACTGGACCACAAGGGAAGTCCCCAGAATGCTTTTTTGGGTAATACACACACACACACACACACACACACACACACACACACACACATATTTTTTAACATGAAAGTATACAACAGTTTTCAATAGTCAGTAAGGTTACCTGTAGTGTTACCTCTCGAAATGCCAAATCCTGGGTCAAGACAGAAATGGCAGAAGGGACATTAGTCCCTGCCTCTAAGGGTCTTCTCATCTCAGATAAGTTACATCGCTTTTTCAGATTCCTTCTACTGTCTCTGAACAAAACACCACTAAACACCATTTCACTTCCTGAGCAGAACTTTTTTAAAAAGACTACAGGCAAAGCCTTCAGTGTACATTCTGTTTTCCCGTTGGTGCCCTCTTCATTTCAAATGCTGCAATGAAGTCATTTTTGCTCTTCACTCCTCCTCTCTGGTATGCTTCTCCCATGGGCACCTCCTAAGTGGTTCAAGCAAAAAGACCCATCATTGCTCAGCAGTGAGGGCAAGTTTGAGCCACAAGTCAAATACCTTCCTGAGACCTTTAACCTTGTTGAATGGGGTGGGAGAGTGATGAAAGCCATTCTACATACCAGGAAGGTCTAATGTCACAGCTTACAATCTGTCCAAACAGGATGCTTGGATTTTTTTTCTAAATGGTGACCAGGGTGGCTCAAAAGCAGTATTCCTATGATGACACCCTCAAGCCATGCCACACCTAAAGAGAGGGAAGGACGAGCTGGAAAGAGGGAGATAAACTACCCGCAAAAGCTGCCTATCTGAATACTTGGGGAGAAATGCCTAGGAAGTCCCTGTGAAGAACTTTACATACCACAGAGAGGAATAAAAGCGTCCACACAAGTGGCTAGTCAGGAAACTTGTTGCCAGCAGGGTGCAGGTTAGGTTAGGTAAAAGCAGTCATAAAAGTCACCAGCCAAACGCGACCAAAGATTCATATGCATCTTTAATTACTTTACTAGATACCAGCCCAAATATTTCTCAGGGCCCAGTCTTTCAGAGAGCCATCAGTATCTTCTTAGGTTTCTAATCAAATTATATTTTGGGGGTTTCTGTCATTTCTCAATAATTTCTAAAGCCATTGTGATACCTGTGAGGTATTTGGGGAAGAAGATTGCATTTTCCCATTAGGTTTAGCCTGTTTAGTCCTTTAATATCATCTCCACTTATTTTTATGAGGCAACATTCAAAGTGCTTTATTTAAAAAACTAGGGGCTTCCCTGGTGGCGCAGTGGTTAATAATCCGCCTGCCAATGCAGGGGACATGGGTTCGAGCCCTGGTCCGGGAAGATCCCACATGCCGCAGAGGAACGAAGCCCGTGCGCCACAACTACTGAGTCTGCGCTCTAGAGCCCGCGAGCCACAACTACTGAGCCCACGCGCCTCAACTACTGAAGCCCGCACGCCTAGAGCCCGTGCTCCGCAACAAGAGAAGCCACCGCAATGAGAAGCCCGAGCACCACAACGAAGAGTAGCCCCCGCTCACCTCAACTAGAGAAAGCCCGCACGCTGCAACAAAGACCCAATGCAGCCAAAGATAAAGAAATAAAATAAATTAATTAAAAAAAAGTTTTTAAATAGTAATTATATGGTCCAGTGGTTAAGACTTGGTGCTTCCACTGCAGGGGTTGCGGGTTCGATCCCTGGTCGGGGACCTAAGATGCTGCATGCCGCGGTGTGGCCAAAAGTTACAAAAAACAAACAAAAACCTAGTAATTATAGACTCAACCAATAAAGTAATGAGAGGCAGGCTTATAGCTCCAATGCAATGGCATCTTGTAGGGAAGATGTTTTACCTGACAAATGAGTTAACCCTCAGGAAGCTTGACAATACGAAGAACACCTGCTATCCAATCATGCCAGGTGATGTAAGACTAAAACGATGAAATTTTTGTTGAGAAGGCAAGTCCCTGCCTACTCATCTTCCTTTCTTTAGGGTATCTCCTTGGAAACATAATAGGTCTGATAAAAAGTCTCGACCCTTTGGTCTTATAATGCTTGTTCATGGGCCTCTAACCCTTGGAACTACAAATACTTCCCTTCAGAATTAGCTCAGAGGTCTCTGGGTATACACAAGATAAACACAAGGTACATTCTCTTATCTCTCAAGGAAACAAGAGAAGATTTAAATTGTTCTCTCTTCTACTTTTCTGTATAAACGTTTTCTCCATCAAAATGCGTGAAATTCTTTCTGGACTTTGTAGTCATTTTTGTGCTACCTTACATGCATGTGACTCTAATAATGCTTACCCAATATTAAAATGACATTTCTCCTCTCTTCCATATTGGTATAGAAGAGCCTTGTGCTGACGAAACTGCTTTAGTTCTCTAACAATGACGAGTTGTTAATGGGTGGATTTCTGTGAGTGAAATGCATACAAACACCTGAAGAAAAGCGGGAACACTGTAGTTACATGGAAATCAATATAACACACTTGATCTAGGGACCAAAAGCATCTACTGGTTACTTACAAGTGCAATTTCCATCAATCCATCCATCAACAAACATTCTCTGAGCTCCTTCTATGACAAGGCCCTATGCTAGGCGCTGAGGACACCAATGAGACATAGTCAGGGCCCTGGAAGTGTTCACAGTGTAGTGGAGACATCACCAGACCACTGGATCCCCACAGATCTACTCCAGAAAACAGGGTCCAACTTCCATTCGAAGACACTAATTGTTTACTTCAGCTACGATTATAAATTGGAACTGCTGGTGGGAATTCTGCCACCTCCTTGAGGTACCTGTTCCCTCTTTGGGCAACTTAGATGGCTGGCAAGTTATTGCCCGGCTTGAGAAAGCTATATCTCCCTATGGCTCTCCTCCACTGATCCTAGTTTGCCTCCTTCCACACCAAAACCACACACACACACACACACACACACAATTAGTTTAATGCTACTTTGACTTGAGAAAACTTCATGCTTTTTATATCAGCCAGCATGGCCCCACATGAAACTCAAATTTCCCAAGCTACAAAATTATAGTTCTCTCAACTTTTTCTCATATAATGTGATTCTGAGTTCCTCTGCCATTCCTTATTAAAGAAATCTCAGGCAGCAGCAGACAGGTGTTGTTTAGAAGGTTGGTAGCTGGGCCCTGACAACAATTTACAAACCTATTTTGAAGGAGAAAATGGGATGCATTAGGCCCCAGTTTGTGGTCTTCGTGATCAAGTATAAGCAGAATTAATCATTCATATCCTGCTACCGCACAGCAAATCACGTAAGAGCTTCAGCTTTAGCAAGGTCTTGAGACCGAACACACGCTCACAACACAGCTCAAAAGCATGAAGAAAAGCAATCTGTATATCCATCCCAATCAGACCTCCTGATTACTGCTCACTTGCAAGAGAAGTTTCTTCCTTATTGAATTTCTGTACCCTTGGACTCAGCAGTCTCTCCCATAACTTTTCACTCTACATAAAAACTTCTAGTTCCAATTATTAAAGATGCAAAAGCCAATAGTCCCCATGAATTTAGGGCGTGAACAGAGGATCACGGTGCTTCTCTAGTCCAATATGCTTTTTAGATAGAAGAAAGTGAGCCTTAGGGAAAGTGACTTGTAAGTGGCAGAGCCCTAACTAGAACTCAAGTTTCATTACTTTTCTCTGTTTTCTATCAAAATGCCTCTAAGTGAAAAAAAAAAAGGAAGTCTGCAAAAAACATCAAGAGACATAATTCAACTAATAGTGGTGTGTTGGGAAAAAAGGTTCCTGATGATCAAAGTTGTATTCAGTGAGTTTGGGTCCCTCCACCTAACCACCACCACTCTTTTCCTCTATTTTTTTTTATCTTTTCCTCTTTTCAGCTCCCTGTAAACGTGTGCTTTCTGTATCCACCTAAGGCAACAGAGGATGTTAAGTCTGTAAACAAATCCAGGCTCAAGTAATACTTACTGGACATCCACTAAGTGCCACGCAGTTTCACACACAGGATCTCGTTTGTTCTTCATAATAACTCCATGAAGTAGGTGCTATTCTGCCCATTTTCCAGATAAGCTCAGCTCCGAGAGACCACATAGTACAGTCAGGATTCAAACCCAGAACTTTCAGCTCCAAATCCAGTACTCTCTCTGCTACTTTCTCTGTGTACCTTTTAATGACTTTGATGATTCGGATGGTATTGGTGGTCTACTTCATCCAAGTTTTTGCTTCACAAACTGATTCTTTTTTTTTTAAGTTTTATCAGGTGGAAATTCTAAAAGATCCAACTTCTAGCAATCTTCTTTACATATTAGGCTACGATGACATCCTGCCTATAGCAGCAGTCAGGACAGGAAGGTTTTCCATTAGGTTTTGGCAGACTATAAGAAAACCCATAGCCTGAGCAAGGGAGAGATGAGGTAGTCTATCTAAACATGCTCTTCTGGATGGTTCCAGGAAGCCCTGAGACAAGTAAAAGAACTGGGTTCATCTTTAGAAGGTTCACATCCCTTTAGCTTCAAATAAACCTTGACACCCAAGTAGGAGTACCAGGCAGCCACACAGGCCATCTATATCTCCAGGTTACTGTAAAAAGGAAGGAGCAAGTTTCCTAATCTGGACATTGAAACGCTAAGCTGTAGCCTCCCATTTGTAACCAATGAGTATTCACAAGGACAGGTGGGTGATGGAGAATGAACGTTCCCTCCCAGCATTTTTAATTAACTGGTTGTTGGATTTATTGGTCAGCTCAGTGGGAAATCAGAACCTACTACTTGAGGGCTATTTTTATAGCCTTCTGGAGTTAGGTTGCCTTAGTACAGACACCTGGCACTATTCCTAGAAATGATTAGATCTGTATTTTTCCCTTTTAAAAGCAACCAGTGAGTAGATTTGATCATTCCAGGCACCTGGCTAGTAATCCAACATAATAAAGGTACCCCTTTCCCTTCCCACTCTGGTAACACAGCATATGCACCACCAGTTTATCCCTTCACATCCAGCATCAGGGCGGAGGCAAAGAAAGTGTGGTTAAAACACAAAATAAGCTCTGTAAAACCTGGGAAGCAAGGGGCTGTATCCGTCATCAATACGTTTATAAGCTATAAAACCAGAATAAGTAGTCTCTGAATAAACAACAGTTGATCATATCAACTCTCAATGCCTCAAATCAGAGTTTCAGCTCATTTCCTCTTTGTCTTCCTGCAGATGAAGCACTGTTTAGGAAAAAAAGAGAGACTTTTGCCATTGGAGATCTTTTCACAGCATACATTAACAATTTCCGTGCAGATATTTGGGTGGCAAATCGTAACCCAATACCTATTTTGCAATAAAACTACCACAGCATTAAATTGACATAATAGAGACAGAAATTGTATTCAGTCAAGTTTTAGTCATGCAGGCACTCACCTTAATGTGGGAGATGAATTAAGTTCATCCTTGGGAAATCCAAGGGTAATGACCGAAACACAATGTGATTGAGCTAATTATCAACCAGGTGTGCTTTAAGGAGTTGATGGTTCAATCTATTACTGCTAAGCACACAAGCCTTTTTTGGGGAGGAGTTGATGAGAGCAGGTCAGACACTGCAGCTTCTCAGAGGGCAAAAGACAACGTTTCTGCAGATTTTGCATTATGTTGGGCCAACCTAAATCTTGCCCAACCACCAAGTCCAGTCAAGAACCTGGAAACTTTTCCTGACTGTCCAAGGCCCCAGGGAGCTGGCCATCCCCTGGAGTCCACTGGCAGTGGCTATCTATAAGCAATTGGCCTATACTGCCTTGTAACAAGAGTCAACTTTTCATTTGTATATGTCTGGTCTTCTCAGCTAAACAAACTGCTCAAAGGCACACACATGTTTTTTTCTTGTATCCCCCATGATGTCTGACCTTGTTAAGTATTTGCAGATTGAGGTCTTCTGGATGGAAAGTAACTTTTTAAATACTTACACATTGCTGTATGGATATTTCTTACATTTGTTTGTCTCTGTAAATGGAGTTCTATATATGAAACATAAACTGTTTAATGGCTCTGGTTCATTATAATGAACATCAGTCTCACACAGTGTGGGACATGGAGCTGGGTATGCATTGACCTCATGATATACCCAACCAACCTCAGCACATGTTACTGAACAGAGCTCTACTTCCCTGGGACCACATCCACCTTCTCACAGCCACATCCCCTATTCTTTCTTCCATTGTTTCTTGCTATTCCCTCCACTCACACATCTCCTTTTTCTCCTCCTTGTTCCAGTACCTCAAGGAGCCTGGCGTTCCCAGGCACTACCAACCAACTCCAAAACACATTTCTTCTAGTTGTCAAACTGTGTCTTCCTCAAACTGGACATCATTAGTCTTCTTCAATGAATCCCAGTACACTATAAGGTCCCAGAGAACAGGAACTAAGTCTGAACCATTAGCATATGTATTGGTTGGCCAAAAAGTTCGTTCAGGTTTTTCTGTAAGATGTTACTTTTTTGGCCAACCCAATGAAATCTACCTCCCACCCTCCACCACCCAACCCAGAAGCCTAGTTCAAGGAATGTTCAATAAAGAGTTTAACTGAATTTCAGGATTCTAGGTTGCCCACCAGCTACTAGAAGATCCTAATTCTCTGGGTGGCTGTTAAACAAGTGATTTGATTAATAGTCTAGTGGTTATTAAATTCATCGTAAGCTAAAGCACAGAAGCAGAACACACACATGCCAACTGGCCTATGGGGAGCTAGTTCCAAGTATCCAAGCAGCATTCTCCTAGCAGAGACTTCTTTGCTTTTTGGCACAGGGCAACTTCAATATTTGAATGTTAAATGTTGAATCTGCATTTAAAAGATAACCATCAATCAAATATTTTTTGATTGCCTGGTACATACAGGGCCCTGTGCAAAAAGTCTGCGAGAAAAAAATGGATGTGTTCTCGATAAAGTAATGCAATCAAGCGGTGGTAGCAAGAACAAAGCATCAACGCTACATGCTTCTTCTTAACAGTCAGAGGCCATCCAGACAGACTAGCTGTGGCGCCTGAGAAAATACCAGATGTATATACCTCACTCCGTGAGGAAGGTCTGGAGATTAAACAAAACAGAGGTACAAGGCTTCATCTTCTTTAAACATTTTACCAACCTACATTGAAAGCCAATGTCCTTCTTGAATGCTCTTCCAACAAAATGACAAGGAGGAGGAGGGAAACTGATGCCAGGATATAAGACCCTACCTAGGACCATTTTAAAGGTCCTCTAAGGGTTCCCCATTTGCTGGAACCTTCTTTCATGGAGATCCCCCTGCTCAGTGACTGTCCAGAGCCACCACCACTGAGCAAAGCAGGCTTCCAAACAAGCTCCAACCGGGCCAGAGCTGTTGAAGAACAAACTACTAATACAAAAAGGCCCACCAAGCACCATCCAGAAAGAATCTGGTAAGTTTTTCACAAAGTAGGATTCATTTCTTAAGGTAAATTATGTTTTGTATTGTCCATCTCTCTCTTTCCTTGGAATAATATATTGTTGAATTGTTCATGAAGACAATCACATAGGTTTTCCAGGAATTTCTATTTGAATCAAACCAACTCCTTCTGTTTCCGAAACACATTCAATAAAAGAATGATTGCATTTCTGGTTAATCCAACATACCACAATATAAATCTACCGAAAGAGCCATTTCTATGATAGATGTATTTAAAGGCATGTGAAATGCTACCTTTTAATCAAAAATTAACTATAAGTCAAATAATTCTAAGTTTTTAAAGAGGGTATAACAAAAAGGCTTAGAAGACACTAACCTGAGTGAATTTTTACACCAAATCTTTACTTAATAGTAGTGTTTTTAAATTTTGAAACACTCTTAAAGACAAGCACCAATTTTTTTATTTCACCAAAGCAAATGATTTGTTCATTTGTGTATGTATCTATACACACACACACACACACACACACACACACACACACACACACATATTTTTAGTTTGTCTCTAGATAGTTTTGAGTTAAGGTTATATATCTGAAAGGAAAACAAAAGGTAATTCCTTTTTTAGAAAAGAAACTTGAGGTATATGTTTTTTGTTCGTTTTTTTTTTTTTTGCGGTACGTGGGCCTCACTTTTGTGGCCTCTCCCGCTGCGGAGTACAGGCTCTGGACGCGCAGGCTCAGCGGCCATGGCTCACGGGCCCAGCGGCTCCGCGGCACGTGGGATCTTCCCAGACCGGGGCACGAACCCGTGTCCCCTACATCGGCAGGCGGACTCTCAACCACTGCGCCACCAGGGAAGCCCCATGAGGTATATGTTTTTAAGAAAGCCACTACCCCTAGGAATGTCAAAATGTCTTTCCACATTGGAAATATGAATGATAGAGCAAAGGACTGGGTATCTCCAGGATTCCAGAGCTAGCTGTATAACCAGAAAGAAGTCACTTAGACTCTCTCTGAGTTTCAGGTATGTTAGAACTGTGCCTAGCAAAGAATACTGTCAAAACCTACTGTTGAACTTTACCCAGGGTTGGGCCAGAAGATATATAAGGTCCTTTCCATTTCTAAAAATCATGCATGAAGATGCCATCTAAATATAAGGACCTATTTTAAAATACCTTTTATTTGAGCCCTCACTGTTTTGTTAGGTAACAGAAACTACAGTGATACTTCATAGTAAGCCCTTCTGAAAAGGGCATTTTAAGACACTTCACTGCTGTTATTTTTCCTATATTTAAAAAACTTTCCATAATGCAAATATATCTTTTGTTCTCAGAAAAAATAATTCCATACTGGCAGGTGGATTTGGAGGTTAAAGGTGGTGATAAGGAACATTTTCTTTTTATTTTTCTGATTATAAAAATTATAAATCTGCATTATAGAAATTTTAGAATAGACAATACAAAAAAGAAATGATCCACGATTCCACCAAAAATAATCTCTATTAATATTTTAGTACATTTCCTTATAGTATTTTCTCTAGTGTATTATAGATAGTCAACTGGGATCAAATATATTATTTGATATTTTACTTTTTCACATGTATTGTTTTGTGAGTGTTTTTCACTGTCATTAAAAATCTCTGAAAACACCACTTTAATGGCTTCATCATAGGGTACTCTATACAACCGTCCCCAACTGTTCACTATTACAAACAATGCTGCAGTGAACTCCCATATAAATAGGTTTTTGTGCACATCTCAGGTACTTCTGAACTTGTATCTCCTTTGCAGCAACTCACTGGCCAAGAAGGAAAGGGCAACACTGTGGGGTGCCAGTACAGGGCTAATTCGCACCATTCCCACCCCTCTCCTTTTTTACTTGCCCTTCTAGCACTCAGTTTCCTCTCCCTCACTGTCTTAAATTGGCTCTGGATCCTGACTGACTCTGACCCTGATGCACTGAGCAGAAGTGGCTGAGGAGACAGGCAGACACACAGAAGGCTGCAGCTGGAAAAGCAGGGAAGGCACCAATGACCGGGCCCACGGTGCTGCCTGCTCTCTGGCTGGTGATCTGAATGGCGCTGGGCACCAGACCAGCAGCGACTGGTTTTCCTAGCCTGGGTCAGGGTGGCAAAGAGACCGCAAGATCTCCATCCACATAGCCCCTGAGCCTTTGGCAACAGCCATGCCATTACTGAGGTACGAATTCCCAAAGCAATCCAGAGGACAGAATAGAAGTACAGCTGAAGTGCTTCAAAAACTCAATGTACTACAACCTTAAAGTAAACTTTAACACTCCCATCAATGTCCAGTTTATTTTTTCTGATATATCTGATATCATCTTTTCTTTGACTTCCTGGATCCCTGTGTTTCTTATAGCATTTCTTCCTTTGGTCAAAAACTGTTTGACATCAAAGTCACTGGACCACATACATCTTGTTAATAAAGGAATTATTCTGTAAAACATGGTCTCTCCTTTCAGAGCATTGCAAACTAATTGGGAAGCAAAAAGGAAAATACAAGAAAGAACTAGAGAATAATAAAATTAAGCACTGAGGCTATTGTCAGACTAGCAGTAAGTGCTCTGAGAGGTCAGACATGGTAAAGAGCCATGAAAATGGATAGTCTTTGGCTACCCAGAGAGAGACAGGGAAAACGTCCCTAAGATTAACAAAGCCACTAAAGAGGGAATGTGCCCCACCAATAATCAATCTAGCATATCTATCCCCACAGACTCAAACGTTGCCAGAGGCTTTAAGAGGCTGCTTGAGCACTAGAGGCTTTAAGAGCCTGCTTTCTAGAGGTAGGAAGACCAAGATACTTCAAAGAGAAACCTAAGCCCTTGATGAAGCAGCACTAAATAAGCAGCAATAAAAAAGAGAAACTAACAACCAACACTGTGGCCTAGATCTGTATAAAAACAAAAATAAAGAAAAATAGCCTTTTCTGAAAGAAGGTTGACATCCAAGTGCAAATGGCCTCCAGGGTACCTTTCATTTGCTTTCTGGCCATTTGTACATGACCTTACGCACAGGGTAAAGAAAGCAAATTTACCACATCATCTTCACCCCATGGGGCACCATCTGCTCCTTTCAAAAGAAATTTTTCCCCTGTCCTCATCAAGCACCAATATTTCACATGTTTAACTATCAGCAGATACTTACTTTTGCTTAAAACCATTTTATTTAAAAAAAAAAACGGGTTGAAAAATCATGTAATCAAGAAGCCCATTTCATAGGAAAGTTGGAGCAATGGAAAGAGTGCATCTTCTACGTAGATCTGCCAACATATTTTGGACATACTGGGGGAAAACATTCATAAAATTGTGCTGTCTCTGACATAAATCACTCCAACAGAATTCTTTCTGAGTTATTCTCTATCTATATGGAGATCAAAGACCCACTGGCTATTCCCCCACTGAAATAATCTACAGTTCCAGTGGAGTTATCTGCAGGCAAATGATCAAGCTATTAACACTTGCCAGGCCAGTAAGACTGTAAAGTTAACTGCAGTTGAGGTAAAAGGAGCTTTGAAGTACATACTTTTCTTTCAAGTTATCCGGATCCCCATTTAAGTATACTCATCCCAGGGATCACATCTTCAGGTTATCATATGGAAAATCTCTTGTCAGTATCAACCAACCTAGGACATCTTAAAAGAAAATGCATATAAAATCCATTCTCAAAGACTCTCTATTCTTTGGCTCTATAGAAATGTCAATTCAATGCTGTATTAAATTTTTCATTTAGCAGAGATCTGGGGTAAAAAACAAGGGAATTGACCAATTCTGAAACATAGTTTGCTTCCCACTGAGACAGAAAACAAGGTGATACAAGAAAAGATGAAGGAAGTATTTTTAAATAAGAGGGGGGAAAATACTAGAGAGGGAGAAAAAAAGGACAAAAGATAGGCAAGGAACAGAAATAACAGTTGTTATTGAATTCAACTACATAATAGTGTCTCACTATGCTTAACATGCAATATACAAGAAAACAGAGAAGAAAATTAATTCCACAGAAATAGATATACATGCTATGCAGAACCGTAAGTCACAAAAAACAGGATTATCAAATGTGAACATGTATAAAAACTCTATTTTCTTCAAATCTAGATTGTCTTCAAACATTCTGAACATCCTCAATGAAACTGGATCTGTTATTTACCTGATCCCTGTCACCCTCACCCACCAACATCACAGACGAAACTTAGAACCATTTAGTTTTCTGAGGTCTGCATGGTCCTTATTTAAAGTGGGAACGAATTAACAAATGATGATGCAAGTGACTCAGGGACCAAGAATCTCATTACAGCAAGAGAAGGGGCCAGGCTGCATTAATATGTAGCCCACAGTGAAGTTTGCATCAAACATGCCGTGAACATGTCTTCTTTGTGGAAGGTAAACCATATGTTAAATTAAACAATGGATATTGGGAAAGCTACTAGTAATTTTGATAGAAGAAAACTGGACTGAAATGAATGTCTAGAGTCATGGGTTAATGCAAATTACTTGTAATGTTTGCATTTTTACAGTATACAGAGGTCTGACAGATTGAACTTTCATACATGTGAGCAATATGTAAATATCCATTAGAACAGATTTGATTTAACAAGATAATACCGGATATCCAGGTTCTTCCAGTACACATCAAGCCATTCAGTCTTATCCATTTGCAATCAATCTCTCATTCTTCCCTCCTCACCTCCAGGAGGCATTCATTCAAGACTTTATTAAGAGCCTGTTACCTACAAGGCACTTTTTCATGTCCATTTGCAAAAGGTACCTGGCTCTTTAGAATATGAAATGTTGACCTTTTTCCTTTGTAAGAGTAGTATCACCTTTTATTTGCAAAGTTCATTAACATACCCTTGATCCAAGTGTTCATAATGTATATTTACATTTATATGCTTTGAATTAAAGTGAATTAAAATTAATTTTAAGTAAATTTAGAATTAAAATCAATTTTGCTCTGAAGCTGTTTGGGTTTGTTTTTTCCTCACAATTTCTGAATGCCCTTGATATAACTGGTAATACATAGGAGTGCTGAAGACGTGGATTCTACGGGTCCATTCCTAGACATCGTAGGGCACACTATAAACTGTCTTCAATACAAAAATCCTTTTAAAAAAATTTAGAAAATGCAAAAAAGAAGACCAATGCAATGCAAAAATAATTTCAGTGTGATCATTTCACATTGAAAAACAGCCGCTGTTGATTTTTTAGTATAAGACTTTCCAGGATTTTTCTCCATATAAGTTTAGTTTTATTTATTTTCATGCAGTTGTATCACATTATATGTACAGCTTTATATCCTGTGGAAACTATAAACTTTAATGGCTTTATAACATTGTATCAAAGGGACATATCACAGTTTATATAACCATCCACTCCTCTATTATTAAATATTTTGTTGTTTCCAATTTTTTGTTATCAGAAAACACCTCTGTTCATAAGGCTCTTTTTCTTCTGTATTCAGGACGGTTTTCATAGGAGAAAGTCCCAGAAGTCGAACTATTGGATCAAACCATGAATATTTTCAGGCCCTCGACAATACATATTGCCAAATTACTGTTCCAAAAGGGTTGTACCAGAAATGCACGAGCGTGTCCATTTGACTAAGTGCTCACTGGCAGTAGATATTATTTTTTATCCACTCTTTTCCTAATCTGCAAGTAAAAAAATGTTATTGCATTGTTTTCATTTGTATCTCCTTGATACTAGTGTGTGAACTTCGACTCAGTTTCTAAAATGCTCCTTTTGGAGAGAATGCTTTTTTAGGATTTCTGTTAAAGCAGACATGCAAATCTAGTATCAGGTCCTAGCAGAGGCCAAAAGAAAATGAGAAGAGAATAATCATGTGAAAACTTTTAGGCAGTTTGAAGTTCCTTTTCTGTTCATTTAATGACTATGCATGCCAGGCACTATAGTTCTTTATCAGTTTCCCCCCAGCTGTCCGTAGGGCCTTCATACTTGGAAATTTCACTCCATCATTCTCTAAGCATTGCTGAGGACCCACCCTGTATCAAGCACAGTACTGGGCCCATGAACGTCACAGTGAACAGAGCCCTAATCCTGGTCTAACAAAACTCTAGTCTAGTGCAGAAGGTAGGAGGGTTGTCCAGCGGAGTGTGAAAGTACATAGCCAGGGAACCTAACCAAGACTTGAAGGGTCTAAGCTGAGGCCTAAAGCAAAAGCTGAAGCTCCCACCCCCACCCCCAGTTCTTTCTTTCAACTATTTCTCATGGGATGTGATTTTCAGACCCATCCTGGTCACTATCTTCTGGATATACTCAACTTTGTCAATGTTCGTAAAATGTGGTGACTATACTTGAACGTAATACTCCAGATGTGGTCTGATCAGCACACATGCTTCTAATACAGCCTAAAATTGTTTGGCTTTAAAAAAAAATAAGCTACACCACATTGTTGGCTCATATTAAACTTGTGATCAGCTAAATCCCCAAGAACTTTTTACGTAAACTGCTGCCAAGTCACATCTCTCATATCCTGTACATGTGCAATTTTTTAAACCTAAATTCAAGACTTTACATCTATCACTGTTAAATTTCATCTTGTAGGTTTTGACCTAGAGTTCCTACAAGTTGAGGTCATTTTAAATCTGGATTCTGTCATTCTATATATTAAACTATGCCACCCAGCTTTATATTATCTGTAAAGTGAAAAGCCTGTCCTTGTGATCAATTATGACCAAGAATTTGCTCCGTGACGGCAAGGGCCATGATACGGACACCTTTGTATCCCTCACAGTGCTAAGTAGGGTGACTTTTACACAGTAGGTGCTCGGTATTTGTTGCATGAATGAACGCCCAGGCAGAGCCAAAACAGTCCCGTGGCCCCTCACTAAAACATCTTCCTCCAAGTTGACGATAAATCAGTTGCTCAACCACCTGCAAATTTGCCTAATTACTGGTTATGCAGTCAAATTTCACAATCTTATGCACAAGGATATTACAGAAGACTTTCAAATGTTTTGCTAAAAACCAGACATCCTATATTTGTATTTGACATTCTGGCACAGTTGTTAGGATGCAGACATCACGACGCAGCCACGAAAAAAACAGACTACTAGAGGCTGTTTATCATTTACCTCCCTGACAGTTTTTCCTCAATCCTTCCCCAGATTATGGGGGACTTTCAGTTTCTGCTTTCTTCAACATGAATATTTTTGATTATTCAGTCCTTGTATGCCTTTAGGTTCTTTACATTAGAGAGGCAAATTTTAAAAAATAATTTTACATTAAAAACTGCACTGAGAAAGTGAAAAACTCATACATTTACCATCAGAAAAAAACTAGATGCATTTTTAGGTTTGTTAGCTTTTGAAAGAAGATAAACCTCAAAACAGCCTACCAGTCCTATTCCCTCAAACCATCCTATCAAAGTTTTACAATTTTTAAAACAGCAGAAGCATATTACTTTCCTATAGTATTTTACATGGAATATTCATGAGAGAACTGACAGACACTGACTCAAGGAATTAGTGAAGCCTGGGTCTGAGACTACAGAACCACATTGTCACCCAAATATCCTTTCCCACTCCTTTCCTGACCCTTGGAAATCTGGAATTAGAGACTTTAAGAAATAGACTAAAAAAAAAAAGACTAAAAAAAAAAAGAAATAGACTATCCAAGAAATAAAAGAATTCTCAGAGAATGAGCAGATAATGTGCCCAGAATGATTAATGGCCCTTCAAAGATGAGCAAGTGTGGGAAACACATGACTCCTGGCAATGTGTGCTTTGCCTGCCAGATGGTTCCTGACCCTCCACCCCATCCCTCATCCCTTCTCGGAGCTTTAGCCCTACCATGACGCCCATCCCATCCTTGACCTCCTCTCCCCCTCTCCCACCTCATCCCTGACCTCCACCCTCAAGGCTACGGGATGCGGTGAAGCTGAGGGATGGGGTGAGGCTGCCTGTTTTGCACATTACTTGGTAATTTTTAAAAAGTAGCTGAACGTTTTATTGGTTTGTTTTGTAGGCTTTTGCAGAAGTCTCCCCCGCGCATGTTAAAATGGTCTTGTCAAAAAGTTCCCAGCATCAAAATAGCTGATCAAAGCAAGCATGTCAAAATGTCGTATAACTACCTATATGATAGAATGAAGAAAGTATCTAGGAATTGGAAGACTTGAGTACTAGTTCCAATTTCCACCAATCGTCTGGCAGACCTTGGGAAATTCTATTCCTGATCTGAGCCTGTCTTCCTTGTAACTGGAAAGTTTGGGCTAAATGATCTTCATAGTTTCTTCTCAAGCTATGATCCTCAGACTGCCTGGTACTGTTATTCAACTGTTTCATTTGTAATTACCTTGTCTTTAAGCATCTCTGGTCATGGACCATGTCTCGTACTTCCACAGAAGGCATCACAGTCTGAGCCCATAGTCGGCACTTACCATTTTCCAATTGAACTGATTTCCCATCTGTGAGCTAAACTGGCTATAATTAGGCTTCTATTCAATAATTTTACTCTGAAGAGCACAGGACATCACAGGTAACCTTGGCTGCTGGTAAGACTCTAACCACCATCAGGCCAAACTCTTTGCTCACAGAACATAAAAATTACAGGGATGACTGAGAAAATATTGAACCACCCCTCCAAGTGAACCTGATGCAGGGTCCTCCATGGTACACTCTAGCCAGATGGATTGATGCTTCCAAGTGACCCTGCTTTTGACTTCACCTCCTCTCTACTGCCCTTGTCCTAATTGGTTTATGCTAAGTCAAAGATGAAAAACACTCTATAGTCCAAGAAGAAAAAAAGTGGCCTGGTGAGATATCACTGATAATTTACATTTTAGAATAAAGCTTTTCTTAGAACATAAGTATTTCAGTGATATTTTTTCACATTAGATTTTACTCCTATCAAACTTTTATTTATGCTAACGACCATAGGGAACATGCCTTAATAATTCAGAACTTTTTGAGAGAAAAGTCTTTCTGTCCACTGTTGATCACAAAATTGGGGTTTTGTTGAGAAGTAAGCAGGGGAGAGATAAGGAAGGGACTTCCTTACCTGCTAAGAATTGTGTCATTTAATAGATTAAGAAAAAATAGCAGCAATTATTCAGGACCAAAAGAAAAAAATTTTTAATTTAAGTAACAAATGGTTCAGAGTTAACATTATATATAGATGAACATTTTGGGGGATGACCATTGAGAAGAAAACTTTAGCAAGACTGGGCAGCCAAATAATTAAAAGATATTTGCATCCTTTGAATTTATTTATTTTAAACACTAAATAAATATAGAATGCATTTTATATCACAAAAAAATTCAGAACTTTTTAACCTTCATTTAGCTAAAGCAACAAATTCATTCTACAATGTTCACTGAACCCCAAGTATATGCTAGGCACTGCACTAGCCGCTAGTTTGTTCAACTAGATATAGGTTAAAATCCTAGAAAACACATCAGCTTTTCATCTTCTTTTCATGACAGTGATTAAACACCCAGCTCCTCGGATTTTTTTTTAAAAAAAGGTACATTCCAATTTCCTTATTAAGAAGACAATTCACCACAGGCTATCTGAGTATGTTTCTCTTTTGATACCACGCTACTACCATCTTGGTCAAGTCTGATTAAAGAGTGGTGTCACTGTAATTCTAGGCTCCCATTCATTACTAATAGGAGAAATTGAAGTACTGAACAGATAACCAAAGTTTCTCAATGGGTCTATGCTTTCCCTTAGCCTGTCTTCACAAGAACGAAATATAAGTGAACTTTTGACTTTCTGTACTGCTTCCATAAAAAATGATGGCAGCTATGGCAGATTTCTGCTTTTAAATGAAACGGTCACAGAGATGCTAGCGTACTAGTAAAAACAGCCCAAGTAAAGCATTTAGTTTGGCACATAAAGAATCTGCAATGAGATCTTGTCGCCTGGTGATCCTATTATTGGACTTCAAAAAGATGTGGAGTTCCTCACTTCTCTGATTCTTAAGTAGTATCAAGTTTAAAATTTTGTAGCATTAGGCAAATGCACCACACAGAGGAAAGCTGACCCTCACCAATGGGCATTTGGGCCTTCCCTGATAATCTGTGGAAGTGTTTTCAAACTCATTGTCTCAACACATTGGTATGTGCAGATCAGCTGTGAATATGTTTTGCATCAGCTGTTACTAATACTGAACAACCAACATTTGTAAGTAATTTTCTGTTTAAAAAATAGTGAATTGAAAGTTGCTCCTATACTACAGAAATACCATCACTAAATCACTCACATTCCAATAGGCTTTCTAGTCCAAGAGAGAAGAGAGGGGCGGGATTACCACTGGTACACAGGGAACTGCGCAGAACCTAGGATAGCCCCGCCCATGGGAGGGACCCACTTGGGAAGTGTATCTTGAGGACTGAGGAAAGCAAAGCTAGGGCTGAGAATTATGCTTAACTCTGGGCAGCCCAGAACAAGCAGTATTTGAAAGTTATGAGACTTAGCTCTCCTAATGGTTGGGAATTGCTCATCTGTAGGATAGCTTGAACTTTCAAGATATGAGGTTGTAATAAGTTGGGCTTGGGGGATTTTTGAGGGGGTTGGTTTTATTGGAGAGGGAGGGCATTATTCCAAAGCAAATACCGGTCTGATTTTCAATTCTCTCAGCCTGTAAGTGATATAACAGAAAGTGGGAGAGTGACACTGCCTTAAAGTGGGAAGGAGTTTGGAGCCAGAGAGGAAGGAATTCTCTTTTGGACCTGCTGAGTTTCAGTTGATGGTAGGAGATCTGAATGGAAAAATACAAACGTATGTAACTTATTGGAGCTGATTTCCTCTTATGTAAAATGGGCTTAAGGCTATCTGCCTTGAAGAGTGTTGTGAGAATTAGAGATGGTGTATATCAAGTACAGAGCACAATGCCTGACTCTAAAAGACAAATTTAATTATTATTAGTCCATAAGATATATAGGACTGGGGCATGGGGAAGAAGTCAGAACTGGAGAGTTAATGCCATTGAGATAGCAGTTGAAGCCATGAAAATGAGGGAAAAGTAGAGGGGGAAGAGAGCACTAAAGACATCCCTTTTCAAGAACAGTCACATTTGAATGGAAGAGGAAGATCTGTCATCAAGAAGGAGAGAAGGAATGCTCACAGAGGTTGGAGGGAAACAGATATATGCAGTGCCACAAGCCAAGGGAAGAGAAACATTCAAGGGGGAAAAAGAAAAAAAAGCCCCAATGAATTCAGTAAAAAGTCAGTTGTTGGTAACCTGCAGGGGAACAATTTCAGTAAAGAGGCAGTGGCAGAAGTCAGATTACAAGGTGTTTCAGAATGAGTGGTAAAGAAATGGAGCCAGCAGATGTAAACCACTCACTTGAGAAGAGAAAGTCAATAATGTCTCAGTCTGACAGCTGGACTTGGTCCAGACACGCAAGAACAGACTTTAGCCGTAAAGACCTAAATGTTGGATTTTAATATGGAATTTCTGATGGCTGCAGGTATAGAGGGGCCTCCCAAGGGGAAAACACATTCCTACTAAAACTAAATATGGCTTTCATAAGCTCAACAAAGAGAGGCCAACCTTGGTAGTTTCTTAAATCTCCATGGCTTCAAGATAATGCCACTCAATTCTAGGGACTGAAGAGAGGAGAAAAACAGAATGAAAAATTCAAGAATGTACAAAGATTGGTGAAGAGCCTGCTCTCTCAGGTGGCCTCCCTGCAGAGCTTTTGTTCTCAGAATTCCCAGACTCTCCAAGTCTTAAGGAGTATAACCCAATCAAGCCTCCTCAGGTTGAGGGGGAAAAAAAGGCTTCCCTATTAACTCCAAACCAATCACCTCCTGCTTCCCTTGTATTACACTAAGTCCCTATTTTCAGTGAGTAAATAAATAACCCCCCCAAAAGCAGAGCAGCTTTCTGGAAAAGCTGGTAGGGTCCACAAAGCTGATTAGGGCTTGTTTATTTGAAAGTTTCAAATAAAAGGCATTTCAACTGGTCAGGAATGTTTGAAGACTATTAAGATGGGACAGGATTCCCTAGGTAAACATGTCCTTACTCAGGCTTCTTGGAGCCTCTAATCCCTATAACAAGCAAGGTCCTACATAAGAGAAATAATAATACTAGCTACCATTATTGAACGATCGCGTACCATGTGCCCTTTACATGCATTGTCTCATTTAATCCGCACAATAGCTCTACCAGGTTAGATATTATTAACCCCAGGGATGAAGAGGCCCTAGGCTAAGCCCTGGTGCCAAAGGACCTCCCAGGTTTCACCAGCATAAATGCCCTATACCTATACCCTGGCCATGTACTTGTATTTTCTTGTCCCAGTACTGCTCTGACTGCTTGATTTTCAAGCAGTTAAGAAAAAATTAAAAATATATCTTGTCCCCATTCTATCTTATATCATACAGGTTTTGGAACTATATAGACCCCAAGTTCAAATCCTGGCTCTGCCCCATCCAATCTGTGTGGTCTTAGCCAAACAGACAATCGTAGTAACTTCCAGTGCTGTTGTGAAGACTGAGATACTAAGTGCAGTGCCTGGCACATAGTGAGTAATACAAAATAGTACTTTTTAAAAACTTTGGCATTACGTAATGGTTTGATGTTTCCCTCATTCAAGTAAGACTATTTCTTATGTGTGTGTGTGTGTGTGTGTGTGTATATATATATATATATATATATATATATGGCTGTAAAATGTTTGGAAACTTCAGAAAAATATAAAGAGAAAAAAATGAACTATCATTACCACCATCCAAAAAAAAGGCCCCCAGATATTTCAGCATAGATGTACATGTGTTTTTCCCACCGAACTGGAATTTTATATATATATATATTTGGCCCAAAAGTTCATTCAGGTTTTTCATAAGATGTGATAGAAAAACCCAGTATGTATATGTGTGTGTGTGTGTGTATATATATATATATATCCCATTCTTTATAAAGTTTTAACATATATCATGAAATATTCTTTGAAAATATCATTGTTAACAGCTTCATAATATTCCATTGTATAAATGTACCATAACTGACTTAACAGATGCAACACTGATTAAACAAAACAACTGACTTTTAACCAACGTCCTCAGTAGCTCAACCCAGAGGATTCTTCCAATGAGAATTCCAGGAAAAAGAGAGTTTCCATTTCCCTTAAATTATACCTCATGTTCAGCCACCATGCTTCCAGCTGTCTCTGTCAGGGATTACTGGCTTTAGTGTTACCTGTATATGTCTAAGCAGAAGCTTTAAAAGTTAGACTTTTGGGCCATGTCCAAGGCAACCACTAGCTTGAAAAAGATGTAACATTATGTACATTTAACCACAGCTAACTAATAATAAAATACATATTCTGAACATTTTAACAAACCACATTACCATTCATTTTGTGACATCACAGGAACATTACTGAACCAGAGGACTGGTTCTCATTAAGATATCCAAGATGGATTGGTTAAATATATTATGGTGCACCAGACAATAGAGTATTGCATAGCCATTAAAATAATGTTGACATCTATGTAATAACATGGGAAAATGTTCTGAAAATATTGTTAGGTTATTTAAAAAGCAGGGTATAAAATGCTATGTATGTTACAAGGCTTGTAATGTATACAGATAATTTAAAAGTCTGTTAACCAAGCTGTTAAGAGTGGTTATCTCTAGGCTTCAGTATCATGAGTGAATTCTTTTCTTCACTATCATATCTGTACTGTTGAATTTTCTAAAGTTAACACGTATCATACCAATAAATTATTCTTACTTTTAAAAAAGGCAAAATTGTTCATTCGCCCACATTCTAAACCCCTACTATGGTGTGTGCTACCATAGTAGGGAATCTATATATTCTGGCTTGTCAAGACTTAATTGTATCGGGACTTCCGTGGTGGCGAAGTGGATAAGAATCCACCTGCCAACACAGGGGACACAGGTTCGAGCGCTGGTCCGGGAGGATCCCACATACCGAGGAGCAAGTAAGCCTGTGTGCCACAACTACTGAGCCTGCGCTCTAGAGCCCACGAGCCACAAATACTGAGCCCACGTGCCACAACTACTGAAGCCCAGGAGCCTAGAGCCCGTGCTCCACAACAAGAGAAGCCACTGCAATGAGAAGTTCGCGCACCGCAACGAAGAGGAGCCCCCGCTCGCCGCAACTTGAGAAAGCCCGCGCGCAGCAACGAAGACGCAACGCAACCAAAAATTACTTAACTTTTTAAAAACGACTTAATTGTATCAACAGTAATAAATAACCCTAATGGAGCCAACAGAATACTGGAATTAGAGACCAAGTCTTGAATTGGAAACTAAACTCTTACCTCTTCCCAACATTATGCCCTTGGCAAATTGCTTAATCTCCCTGAGCCACAGCCCTCATCTCTAAAGTAGGAAATATATTATCTACCTCACAAGGCTGTTGTGAGTTTAAATGAGACCTTGCAGGTGCAAGTGCCTGTTCCTATACCTGGTGCACAGAAAGTCGGTTAAACCTAGTTCTAATACCTTTCTCAGCAATATAGAAAGTGCAAAGTGACTCTCATTTTAATTATTCAATTCCTACTCTGTTTTTCTTTTTGTTCAATGTGTCCTCCTGTGTTCACACTGGAGTCTGAGAAAGAACACACAAATAGGAGAGATGCCAATGAGAGTGGAAATACCTGAGACAATGGGAGTAGTCAAATATCTGAGTACCACACAGTCCTTGTATCATATGCCAACTGGAGATGCTTGATCACAAGCTGAATCAAAATTAATACAGTTGATCGCCCCTACCTACCTCGTGACCATGACTTAAACCAAAAAAGAACAGAACCTCAGGTTTAAATCTCATATTTAAATGGTCCAGTGTCAATGCAGCCATAGTTGCTTGGGGACTGGGGGAGATATATTTACAAGTGTGGTTAATAGTCATAAGGGAAGGTTAAAGGAAACCCTTGTTGAGTTCATACAGAAGAAAACGGCTATATGTACAGTCAATGTTAATTATGCTCTTGTTTGCCGTATGATCTTATGAGAACAGTTCTGTCCATTCCTGTGCTAATGAGGACCTAAAACTAAGGCTCTGTCATGTGCATTTTATTACTGCCATTGGTTTTTCCAAAAGCAGCGTCATATTTGTCCTAGAGAGAAAAAAGGAAGGTATTTCCAAATGAAACTTATAATAATAATAAGCCTCCAACCCTTCCTCTTCCTTTTTCCCCACCTCTCTCTCACATAAGCTGGTTTATCATTCTATCACTCACAATTTCTAAAAACAAACTGAAAAATGTGATGGTATTAAATATGAATAACCATCTGTTCCATCGCTTTGAGCTGGAGCTCCAAACTCCAAATACAGGACAACAAAAAGCCCACCCTCTGGCATACTTAAGCAAAAGGGTTCTTTCAGCCCACACGCTCAAACATTTTAAAAAGGTACGTGAAAAATGAGCTCTTCAGTCAAAATTCTCACTTTTTAACGTCTGCAATTTTATCTAACATTCAGAATTGCATCCAGGGTTAGAACCGTATACTTGGTACGTCTTCTTTAAAAATCATATAGATCAAAAACTACTAGAAGTCTCAAAACATCAGATAATATGATTGAGTTTATTCTTTTATGACTCCACCTGAACAGGAGAGGAATGAATGGGCTTCAGAAACCTCTTATTTTTCCAGCAGCTTTCTTACAGAATAATATACTTTCATAATGAAATGTAAGATTATAAATTGCCAAATTGATTTTGCATCAGCGGTAAAAAGTCATAAGTGACTAAGTGTCCTAAGGTGACCTAGTATGTTATAGAAAATGTGAAACCATAGTATACTGACAGTTTAATTGGTTTAGCAAGAGTTCATATCACTTGGCTGAAATGCACCATTGGCCTTTTTATCGTTACATCTTATTGCAGCTTTAAAAATAAAGTAGATGACAATCTTGTGAAATGTTTCCTTTACTGAATCAGGTTCCTGTCCTTGACTTTATTGCTATGCCTAGCTTTCCAAAGCAATGTTTACAAACTGCCTCTGCCTTTTAATATATTTTGAAGAGTGAAATTTATCTCCCAACTTGATCCTTTCGAGCCTGGAGATGGGAAGACACTAGTGCATAGTCGGTGTGAGGAACACCAAAACAGATGCCATCAAGGAGTTAAATACCAGAGTGGATGGCACCTTGACATTTATTGCTGTCTAGTCCAAACCTGAATATATAATTTGACTCTTTTACAACATTAGGAGGGCAATTTAAATGCGTTAGGACTTGAACTATCGAAAGATGCTGCCTCCTGTCTCCAGATGTAATTACAAGACTATTAGAGCAGTCTTATAAATACGAGAAGAGCTAAGACTGTGAAGGGCGACAGAAGTGGAAAGAACTACCCCCCCAGCGATGGCAGCTCGTTTTCTGACAGAGCAGTCCCTGCAGCAGAACAGGAGGCCAGCTTGCGGGCTTGGGTGTGTTCCTCCTGAACCACTGGTGTCAAAGAAGTCCCTGAGTTCGACTGCGACCCAACACAGTGAGACAGGAGCAGAAATGACATTGCCACCACCAAGAACATTCTACGCCTTTTGCCTCCCTTATACTCCTGCAGGTTAAACAGGCAGATTTTAGTCATTAGTCCTGCTTATTGAGAAGCTACTTACTACATGTGAGGAGCGTACAGTGCTAAGCAATGGTGCATTTAGTAAATCCAGGCCATGCGAAGTTGCCATTCTCCGAACCACGGTATGTAATGACTCCCTAAAGGACAACTGTCACTTGTTTTCCCAACGCCCTCCCTTCAGTGGTATGTGTGTGTGTGTGTGTGTGTGTGTGTGTGTGTGTGTCTGCACATGTAAATGTCAAAAAAGAGTCAAAAAAAGAATCAAAATGTTGTCTGTGAATTTCACAATATTCCTGGAAATAAAGTTAAAAAGAAAGAGAATCTCCAGTTACTCGTCAATACGATATTTTCTTTTAAAAGATCATGTCCCAGTTAGCCACCATGTTAAGGAATTATGTACAAAAATGGTAAAAGGATGAGGGAGGAGGGGCCACAGGGTGAAACTCAGATTCTAAGCAGGGAGCCAAGTTAAAGCAAGTGCATGCAGAGAAAGATACTTGTTCTTAATAGTCAGACTCAGTGCTGATTAGGATGTAGAGAGATGGCACTTGCATGCTGCTCCTGGGTGTATAAATTGGTAAAACTGTTCTGGAAGGCGATCTGGTATTAAGTAACTAGATCTTCCTAAAAGTTTGTAATCATTTTTTTTTGTTTTGTTTTCATTTAGTTTCTTTTTTTTTAACATCTTTATCGGAGCATAATTGCTTTACAATGGTGTGTTAGTTTCTGCTTTATAACAAAGTGAATCAGTTATACATATACATATGTTCCCATATCTCTTCCCTCTTGCATCTCCCTCCCTCCCACCCTCCCTATCCCACCCCTCTAGGTGGTCACAAAGCACCGAGCTGATCTCCCTGTGCTATGCGGCTGCTTCCCACTAGCTATCTATTTTACGTTTGGTAGTGTATATATGTCCATGCCACTCTCTCACTTTGTCACAGCTTACCCTTCCCCCTCCCCGTATCCTCAAGTCCATTCTTTGATGCAGTAATTTTACTTTTAGGTCTCTAGCCCAAGGAAACATCAGAAATGAGCACAAAGATATATGTACACAAATGTTCACTGCAACATTGTTTATACTAGCATAAAACTGGAAACAACCTAAATGTACATCAGTAAGGGGTTGGTTAAACATGTTATGCATATTAACAATCACACTTACACAAACTTTTAATGGCACGGGAAAATGCATGTATATATTGTTAAGAAAAAGGCAACTTCAGTACGCATAAGGGCTTCCCTGGTGGCACAGTGGTTGAGAATCCGCCTGCCAATGCAGGGGACACAGGTTCGTGCCCTGGTCCAGGAAGATCCCACATGCCGCGGAGTGGCTGGGCCCGTGAGCCATGGCCGCTGAGCCTGCGCGTCCGGAGCCTGTGCTCCGCAACGGGAGAGGCCACAGCGGTGAGAGGCCCGCGTACAGTAAAAAAAAAAAAAAAAAAATTATGTTATGTAAAAGAAAAAAAAAGAAAAAGGCGAGTTCAAAACTGTATGTAGTAGAAGCAAGTTTCTTAGTCCCCTAATCCTACGTATTTTCAAAAACATCTTTAAACACAGTGCAGTGAAATAAAAAAAATAAAGCAGAAACGTGGATGGACCTAGAGAATGTTATCCTTAGTGAAATAAGTCAGACAGAGAAAGACAAATACTATATGATATCACTTATATGTGGAATCTAAAATATAATACAAATGGAATGTATATGCAAAACAGAAACAGACTCACGGATATAGAAAACAAATTACTACTGGTTACCATTGGGGAGACGGAAGGAGAGGGGGCAAATTAGGGGTATGAGATACAAACTACTACATATAAAATGGATAAGCAACAAGCATATATTGTATAGCATGGGGAATTATAGCCATTATCTTGTAATAACTTTTAATGGAATATAATCTGTAAAAATACTGAATCATTATTCTGTAAACCGAAATTAATATAATATTGTAATTCGATTATACTTCAATTTTTAAAAAAGCAGAGCTCATCACTGTTGAAAGTAAGAGTTTGGTCACTTGATTTTAAAAAAAACACTTTTTACTTTGCAATAATTTTGGATTTACAAAAGAGTTACAAAGCTAGTTTCACTCAGTTTCCCCTAATATTAGCATCTTAAGTAACCATGGACCATTTGTCAAAATTAAAACATTGACATTCGTACAATGCTATTAAGCAAACTACAGCGTTTATTCAGATTTCTCCGGGTTTTTGACTAATGTCTTTTATCTGTTCCAGGCTCTAATTCAAGATACCCCATTGAATTTACTTGGTCACTTAATTTTATTTGTTTGTTTGTTTTGTTTTGTTTTTTTCTGTACGCGGGCCTCTCACCCTTGTGGCCTCTCCCGTTGCGGAGCACAGGCTCTGGACGTGCAGGCCCAGCGGCCACAGCTCACGGGCCCAGCCGCTCCGCGGCATGCGGGATCCTCCCGGACCGGGGCACGAACCTGTGTCCCCTGCATCGGCAGGCGGACCCTCAACCACTGCGCCACCAGGGAAGCCCGCTCACTTAATTTTAACAAAATAATTCAAACTTTCGCCTTGCCCCAAGACTCATAAAATGCCCTTTCATTTAACCAGGTTTTCTTTTAGCTTAAGCCATTTGTATTAGAAGAGCCATGAAAGTATGAAGAAGATACCATTTTAGAATAAGTCAAAATAATCTGTTTTCCTGATTTTCACATGAATTTATCTAACTCAGATTCTTCCCAGAGAACTTTGTGTTTTCCCTCTCCTATGGTCCCTGGGTCCCTGTTAACTGGCTTCACATTTCCCTAATAATCAGGCCCCTGGTGGCTGGGCACTAGGGCAGCAACATCTCAGACACGGAACAAGAACAAGTACTAAACTGAATGGAGTAGAACTTTAAGGTGGGGAGCTACCATCAGTAACCCCAATCTTGCTAGAAACAACCTCTGGATGAAAATGATCACTTAACAAACATTTCTTTAGCATCTATGCAAAAAAAAAAACATTTTTAGTATCATGTGTGTGATATCAGAGTGGTGCAGAGAGGCTAACTCAACAAAGTCACTTAGCTAATAGGTGGCAGAGCAGTGATTCAAACCCCAGTTCCTATGTGACGCTAAATCCATGATCTTAATGATTCTATTATTGTGCCTCCTTGAGAGACTCTCAATAAATGATGGAGCTGAATCATTCCAATTCTAGCTCTTGAACCCTGACTATTCCAACCTTGAACTGAACTCTGACCCAGCACTGGTTCTGATTTGATCTTTGTGGCTATGTGCCTTCCTACCCCTTTTACTAAACCTTGGCCGTACCTACTCAGATGTGCTGTATATATACCAACCCAGTTGACCCCTCTGTAATGTGTCTCAGTTATATTCTGTTAAAACTTTCCGGATGTGCCTGCCTCTTCTGGTTGGGGACCATCCTGCCTGTCCCCGACAATGAGGGGCCTCCGGTGTCCTTTGCTCTGTTAGCCAGTCTGGTTGCCACTCTGGCCATTAAGCAATTCTAGAACAGCTCCTGGCCCTCTGCTGCCCTCTAGGAGTCACCAGCTACTCTGCCCCATCTGGAACACAGGACTAGTTTTACCTTTGGGCCCTGTACTCTACCAGTTGGCTTGGTAACCTTAGAGCCAGGAAAGGGGAAGTCTAGCTGAAACAGCCTGGATTTCCTGGGAGAGTGACACTTGGCAACAAGTAGCTCAAGGGAAATGACTTTCTTGTCTTCCTTTTTGAAAGAAGGCTGGAGGGAAAGGAGGAAGAAAGGCTACTCCTGCTCCGTTTCTTCACAGTGAGAATCACGCAAGGGATGCTATTCCCAAAATGGTGCTAGGGAAGACCTAGGGCAATCTCAGACTAGTGTGTCCCAGCTTACAAAGGAGCTTCCCCACTCCGGGAGTGAAGGGCAGAGGAGGCAGCAAGTCCTTGAGCCCTAGGGAAATGGATATATCAGTGACTTGGCCCCGTGGATACTTTCTAAACTCCTCCAGTCACTACAGGAATGACCTCAGGAACTACCAGCTGTGCACAGGTGGCAGAAGCCTTTGATGACTGGTTTCCTCTTCCCTAGAGTCATTTAGCAGCAGGAGGGGCTGTGAGGTGGAGGGAGCAGCTGTTTATTCTCATGACACTTCCCACTGCCAAAGACAGCTCTTTGATTGATCCCCCCTCAGAAGATCTAGCTTGTACTCTGGGGACAGAAACGGTTTGGGGATAGATGAGTTGTGCAATTTCCTCTGGGTCAAACACTGGCTCCTCAGGAGAAAACAACAACTTTCCCCGGTGCTGTCTGTTGCTGGGAGTGAAAGGGGGTGACTACAAAGGTACCACCACCACCCTCTTCCCACCTTTTCCTCTGACCTTCTTAGAAACCATCAATATAAGCTCACGGGGCTTCCCTGGTGGCGCAGTGGTTAAGAATCCGCCTGCCAATGCAGAGGACACGGGTTCCACCCTTGGTCTGGGAAGATCCCACAGGCCGCGGAGCAACTAAGCCCGTGCACCACAACTACTGAGCCTGTGCTCCAGGGCCCGCGAGCCACAACTCCTGAAGCCCAGGCGCCTAGATCCCGTGCTCTGCAATAAGAGAAGCCACCGCAGTGAGAAGCCCTCGCACCACAATGAAGAGTAGCCCCCGCACGCAGCAACGAAGACCCACTGCAGCCAAAATAATTAATTAATTAATTTAAATATATATATATATATAAGCTCACATGGGTTTATTCACTTGGTCCACACTACCACTGTATGAGATAGATTCTTCTACCATCCATTTTAAAGATGGGGAAACTGAAGCTCTGAGAACACAAATCTCTTGCCCAAGATCACGTAGAGGCAGAACTAGGATTTGAACTCAAACAGTCTTAGAACTAAGAGAGTCATTAGGATTAAAAACAGACTTTAGAAAAGAAGCCTTACACTCCCCGCCCAAGCACCCCTTGCCAACACACACACACACACACACATACACACACACACACACACACACACACACACACACACACACACACACACACACACCATGCCAGTGATTGTTTGTCTTTTCCAGCAAAGAGCAATTTAATCTCCTTTTAGGAAACAAAATCTGACCGATTTAGTCAGGGAGAGGAGACAGGCTGAGAATAGACAAGCAAGTGAAAGTAAAAATCAGACTTGCTGAAAACAGGAAGTAGAGAAAACAGGCTGGAAGCTCTGATCAGAGATGAGACAGGGAAGATGTCAGGCACTGCTTCCCCATTTGTGAGATGCTTTAAAACAAGAATGTAAAAGGGAATCACCTAAATCATGTTATCTCTAGAACCTCACCCTGAAATCGAGGGTAGGGCTTGACTGGTCATTGGGAGGACAGAGGAAAGGAATTACTGCCTTTTCCTTCTAGCCTTCCCTGAATTCCAACATTAGTCAAGGCTGGGAATCCAAGACAGAAAGAGGGAAAACTAGAAGAATTGCTAAGAGAAGGACAGTACACTGTGGCTAGCAGGTCGAAGACTGGGGGACCACCCTGAGAAGCATGGGAACAACTGGAACATAACAGCTGGTTGAACCAAGGCTTCCCAGCCCGAGGCTCGGCATTGACCCAAACCCACTGTTTATTTGCATTGCAAAAGCGTATCACCCTCAAGCTGGATCTTCCAAAGATGATAACATCAGTTCCCATTTAATTATGAAAAAGGAACAATCAAAAATAAGCAGATGACTCTGGGCTTTCCTCTACAGCCACAGGTAGAATTTCAATGCTGACTGACTCTGACAAATGCCAGGTTTTAGGGGGAAATGGCAGAACCCTGAGATGCTCTGCTTGGGCATTCTCTGCTCTTGTAAGTTGCCCAGGAACACTGGGGGTTTTTGTTGTTGTTGTTTTTATAAATTTATTTATCTTTGGCTGTGTTGGGTCTTCGTTGCTGCACGTGGGCTTTCTCTAGTTGTGGTGAGCGGGGGTTACTCTTCGTTGAGGTTCGCGGGCTTCTCATTGCGGTGGCTTCTCGTGTTGCGGAGCATGGGCTCTAGGCGCCTGGGCTTCAATAGTTGTGGCGCGTGGGCTCAGGAGTTGTGGCTCATGGACTCTAGAGCGCAGGCTCAGTAGTTGTGGTGCACGGGCTTAGTAGCTCCGCGGCATGTGGGATCTTCCCGGCCCAGGGCTCGAACCCATGTGCCCTGCATTGGCAGGCGGATTCTTAACCACTGTGCCACCAGGGAAGCCCAGGAACACTGTTTTTAAAAGAGAACAATCACCTTGACATTCTGATGATTCTAAATTTGGGGATCGCTGTCAGATTCCAGTGGTTTTTACATGACATTTACATATGAAGACATTCTTAATGAAAAATATATTCTATACTGTTTAGCATAACACTGGCTGAAAAATATTCCACTCTGTGTGCTGTGACAGGGCTGCAATTGAAATTCCAGTTGCTTTTGGAAAATGCTCAACATTTTTGAAGCTATTTCCTACCAATGAGTTTATCACACAATATATAGAACCCAACTGGCCACTTTAAATGACTCTAGAAGGCAACTGTGTATCAAACTCCTCCATAATGGATTTTTTTAAATTGTTAAAGAAACTCATCAGTCCTCAGTAATCATTTTAAAGTAAAAATGATTCACTCATAACTAAGCTAGTGCAGCCCTGGCTCCCAAAACAGAAGCCATGACCATGAATGACTCCAATTCACCCCCAATTCTGGAAGTGCTAATTACCTCCAGGGATGCTACACAGGCAGCTGAAAAGCCGGATGACCACAAGCAATTAGCCAATCAATTTGGCTTGAAATCGCCCGCAACACAATTGGCAGAAAGCCATACATGGAGTTTAAATGGCAGTCACCTATCTGAGAGGAAACAAAAGGTTTTAGCCTCCCACACTACATTAATAACCGCCATGATGCCCAAAATTACCACCATCCTAATCACATGTTGGGGTTTAGGCCCTGCTCAAAAAGCAAACAGATTACTCATTGTTGAAAACATCTTAGCCCATTAGCATCCATTAGCATACTAAGTAGGTCTCACCTAGGAAAACTGAGGGCAGTGTTCTGATGGAATGGAAAGGAGGAGAGTCACCCAGCATGGGAAAAGGTGACAAAGAAAGGAGTATTTGGGAAACACAGGTGTGGGAGAGATGGTGAGGGTGAGTGAAAACAAAGCCCCTCTGGTTCCCATATTCCTTAAAGGCGAAAAGAAGGTGGTCACAAATCATAATCTCCTCAGTGTAACATCAATCCCAAGCAAGACTTCAGAACCCAGCATCAAGCAGATTTGCGAGCATTTCAAAAAGGAAGAAGCAGTCACAAGAAGCTGGCATAGTTCTGTAAGAACAAGTCATGCCAGAGTAACCTCATTTCCTTTTATCATGGGAGTATTGGGCTGAAAACCAAGGGAAAACAGTGGATATACTGCTTCTGGATTTCAAGAGGGTTTAGAACAAAGTGAAGAGTCATGTCCAAGATAGACTGCTATAGATTGGAAAGAATACTGCTGGCTGGTTCCTTCACTGCTTTAATGGCTGTACCCAAAGGTGCTAGTTAATAGATTAACGTCAATCTAAAAGGAAGTTTCTGAGGGGGAACCTACGTGATCTGCTCTGCTCAGCATTTTTATCAGTGACTAGTATGATGGCGTAAATAGTACGCTGATCAAATTTATAAATTACATGAAGCTACAAGGCACAGTTAACCCATTTTGAAACCCTAGTGAGATCAACAGGCTACAGTTTTAGCTGAAATTTAACAAGATGCTATTATCATATAAGACGAACACCCCAAACATGGGATGAAAGCTGACGACATCAATTTGGAGAATTTTGCTTGACTTTAAGTTCAACACTCATTGATTCACAAGTGAGTGTCTTAGGCTGGCTGCCTCAATAAAAGTGTAGTATGTAGACTATAGGAGGTGATTGCTACTCTGTGCTCTGTATTGGGCAATTCTGGGCACCGCAATTTAGGGGAATAATCACCAAATAGCAGCCTATCCACATGAGAGCAACCAGTATGGTGAAAGAGTTACAAGGGGACTGATTTTGGCCCAACAAACATAAAAACTAGCAATTAAAGCTGACCAAAAATGAAACGGGCTGCTTCTTAAAGGGGAGGATTCCTTCATCACAAGAGGTTTTCAGGCCAAGACCAAATGATCACTGCCTTGGAAGATGTTGTACAGAGGAGTCACACGGAGGCAGAAGGGTTGCATTCGATGACCCTAAACTTCTTGTCAACTCTGACATACTGTGACATTATGGAACCACCTTCCTTAATTTATAAAACCGAAAAAGGATACAAAACCCACCTCTGGGTAGTAAATTAACATATGAAGGGAAATATTCTGAACCCAGAAGAGAGACTAGGGAAATAGCAGACAACCCCAGTTCTTTCTTCCTCCAAACTCCTTAGCTGTAGGGGTCTTGTTTGCATGTATAGCTTGGGAGTTTAAATAAACTTCACTTGGGTGGCTGAGATGTTTGTAACGAGGATGGGGGTAAAGGGAGTCAAATGGTGATGTGTAAACAACTTATTTCCCTGCCTTCTGTGAAAACAGAATTTGATGTTTTTCTATAGAGAGAGTGATTTATATGAATAGGGCCAAAAAGCAAACAACAAACTAACCCACTTTAAGAGGATTATTTGTGAAATACAATTGAAACTCCATCTAACTCAAAGCATTTCTTCTGTGAGCCCTCAATTAAGACATAAAAATAACACAGAGAGAGCATGTCCATAAGCAGACAAGACTACATTTTTGAGGAATACAGTTGCATACTACCATGTGTGTGTCTGAAGGTGCCCTGAGGTGCCTGGCATACAGTAGGTGCTCACTAAATAGTTGTTGACTGGCTGACAGAAACAGAAAAATAAAGATTTTGAGGCATCTAAACAAAACATGCCCTCGAAATTCCAGCCCGTGTGACAGCAGGATTTAGGTCTTCTACTTGAGACAACTTCACAGGGCTGAGCCAGAAGCTTGGTGTTCCTTGGCTTCCGGCACACTGAAGAAAGGACACAATTTCCTAGGCAGATCGCTCAGGATCAGTCCTCTGGAGCAATCAATTAGGTGCTTCCCCAGTGAGCTATGGAAAATGCTGGCTCTCTGTGCACGTTGGGAGGCAGCAGAGAGTGTAACACTGGCCTGTTGCCCCTGGAAACCTTGACCTGGACCCAACAGTCCTCCTTCTAGGGGATTCTGCTCCAGGGATAGCCTTTCAAGTGCATGAGAAGATGTAACTGAAGATATTCCCTTCAGCACTGTGTGTCAGAGAAAAAAGGTAAACAACAAACCCAAATGGTTGCCAGTAGGAGAGGAAACAGACAGGAATATTACACAACTGTTTTTAAAAAGGCCAAAGTCTTTAAGTACTTAGTTTGAAAGATGTCAAAGATATATGAAGTGGAAAAGTATGTTGCAAAACAGTACATATGGTATGATCACATTTATGTAGTGAAAACACTGTGAGTGACTAGTGAGTGTGTGTGTACATATACAAATGCATGGGAAAAGGTTTGGAAGGATACACACATCAAACTTGACAGTGTTTCCAGTCGGCAAATGCACTAAGACAGAGGGACAGGGACAAAGGGGGGACTTGCAACTTTGTTTACTTTTACTTTTTACTCTAGCTATTTCTGTATTGCTTTTTTTTTCTTTTTTACCTGAAGCACATCTAAAAACTGGACTCATTTTTCCATCTCAGAAAATCACCTTTGTAATTTGAAGAAATATAAAAACTGAAGGACTCTCTCACTCTCTCGCCAAGCCTCCGGGGACTTCATAGAGGGCCTTGGCGAAACCTGCTTATCTTCCCTGCTCCACCCAAGTCATTCCCATTCTCTCGGGGGTAGGGGGCTGCAGGGTGGCACATGGCCCTAAATGGATGGACGATTTATGAATAAGTGACTTTCTCAGAAGGTCAAAACCCTGGGAGAATCAACAACCTTTTCTCGTAAGAACCCTTTCTCATAAGAACCCTTTCTCAAAGCCTTCTCATAATAAACATTAGCAGTGCCCACTACTAAAATTATGTAGTGCACCTACCAAAATACCTGACATTGTCAAAAAAGATGGAGAAAATCTGGAACTTGAGGCAGAAAGAAACTCAGTAAAATGAAGGAGCTGATTCACATAAGCCTCCAGGCAATAAAAGCTTGACATGCATGTCCTTTTCTATCACATCCTCCCAGACACGCTCACGCACAAGTTGTTTAGGAAAAGAAAATGAGACAGCATCAAATAACTAGATTCAATCAACAAAGCACCCCCCCAACCCCGTAAATCACTCGTGAGTGCTTCTCTGGTTAGACACCAAACGATTTCTATGTTTCATGAAAGAAAAGGTTAACGTGAAAAAGCACCTCATGGATTAAGGTCTTCCTCGTCAGAATGCAAATGGAAAGCAACTCTATCCTCAGTTTTGTTATCTGGAAAATAGGAACCATGTGTCTCCTGGAAGTAAAAATGTTCTGAAGTGTTTTTAGCTTTATATAAATATAGAATTACCTGATCCTGGGGTCATTTTAGTGCTTCAAGTCTATCAAAAATGCCTGAGAATGGTTCATTTTCAGCTTCAAACTTTAATTTGGATTTCACAAAATCCAAATTATTTTAAAAAGTAATTTAAGAAAGAGCCATAGTGAGGGCAGTACTTGAGGCAAAAGACAGTATAGAGCAGAGGCTGAGAGACCAGCCTCTCAAGTGTGTCTGCATTTGCAATTCCAGCTCTGGTATGCAATAGCTTTGTGATCATGGGCAAGTTACTGAACATCTGTAAAACATGGTATTGGGGGCTTCCCTGGTGGCACAGTGGTTAAGAATCCACCTGCCAATGCAGGGGACACGGGTTCGAGCCCTGGTCCAGGAAGATCCCACATGCTGCGGAGCAACTAAGCCCGTGCGCCACAACTACTGAGCCTGTGCTCTAGAGCCTGCGAGCCACAACTACTGAGCCTGCGCACCGCAACTACTGAAGCCCGTACACCTAGAGCCTGTGCTTCGCAACAAGAGAAGCCACCGCAATGGGAAGCCCACACACTGCAACGAAGAGTAGCCCCCGCTCGCCACGACTAGAGAAAGCCCGCGTGCAGCAACGAAGACCCAACACAGCCAAAAAAAATAAAAATAAAATAAAATAAATAAATTTATAAAAAAAACAAAAACAAAAAACATGGTATTAATAGTACCTACGCTTCATATGGTTGTTGTGAGGATTCGATGACTTAATGCATATAATGAGCTTAACACAGTACTTGGTAGATAGTAGACACCTATTAAACATTGGCTAGTGTTATATTGTTAATGAAGCAGACCAGAGACAAACAAGGTATTATGGGACATGGAAGAAGGTAACCTAATCCAGTACAGGGGGTGGTCGGGGAAGGTTTCCTGGAAGAAATGGTACCTGAGTTACATCTTAAAAACTGATGGACACTAGAGGAAGGGTACAAAACTGGAAGCAGGGAGATTAGTTAGGAAGTGGTTTAAAAGTCCAGGCTAGAGCTGAGCATTGAAACCAGGGCAGTGGTTGTAGGGATAACAAAGAGGTATAACCAGCAGGACTTGGCGATGACTGGCTGTGGGAGAAGGGAAATAAGGAGGGAGTGGGCAGATGCCAGTACTTGAACAAGTTGCTTATCCTCTCTAAACTTCAGTTTTCCTCATCCATAAAATGAAGATAATACCACCTACCTAACAGGATTACTATAAGAAGTAAATCAATTTTGTTTTAAAACACATAACATAGTGGCACATAGTAGACAATAAATGGAAACGCTCACTATTATTATAATTATTATGAGGTGGATGGACCTAGAGTCTGTCATACAGAGTGAAGTAAGTCAGAAAGAGAAAAACAAATAGCGTATGCTAACACATGTATATGGAATCTAAAAAAAAAAAAATGGTACCGATGAACCTAGGGGCAGGACAGGAATAAAGACGCAGACGTAGAGAATGGACTTGAGGATACGGGGAGGGGGAAGTGTAAGCTGGGACGAAGCGAGAGAGTGGCATGGACATATATACACTACCAAACGTAAAATAGATAGCTAGTGGGAAGCAGCCACATAGCACACGGAGATCAGCTCCGTGCTTTGTGACCACCTAGAGGGGTGGGATAGGGAGCGTGGGAGGGAGACGCAAGACGGAGGGGATATGGGGACATGTGTATGCATATGGCTGATTCACTTTGTTGTACAACAGAAACTAACACAGTATTGTGAAGCAATTATACTCCAAAAGAGATCTATTAAAATTAATTAATTAATTAATAATTACAGCAGTCTTGGAACAGGCCCCTAGATGACGACTAGGCCAGGAGGCTCAGCGTCAGGAAGAGACTTATTCAATGATACACTATCTGCTTAGTGGCAGAGCCATGAATAAAGAGTCTATCTTCTGCTTCCTATTCCCTGATTGGTTTTTTTCCCACTATATTGGTTTAAGTGATTGGCTAGTGGATGCTCTTCTCCCAAAGATTATGATGAGATCACCCATATGGTCAGCAGTCTTCTCCTTCCAGTGCCAGCAATGAATAGGATTCTACAACAGACTGGAAGACTACTTCCTTCTACTCACTGTAAAAACTGCCCGTACTTCTTAATTTGATACTTTTTCTCCCACCTCTCTTTATTAAAAGAGAAAGCTCAGTGTACATAACTAACTTGAATCCACCTTGCTATTTCTACAGATGTCTGGATTTTAACTGTATCACTTCCCAAGAGAACTAAATGGTATATAGTAGCTTCATTATGATCAGAACAAACACAGCTGGGCTCCTAAATGGTGCAACTCCTCTAATGTCTCTCCTGGGCTTTAGCTTTGCTATTGCTATTTGATTTCTTTAAGGGATGTTTACTGCACTCAGTTGACAAACATGAGTAAAGCGTCTAATTCTGCGGACCAAAATCCAGCCCCTCTTAAAAGCAACACAGGTGAGGACAAAATAACTACATTTGAGAAAGGAGATGGGAGGCAACATTCAAGCCAAGTTGGCATCTGAGTGGTAGCAGAATATACCAACAATCAGTACCCAAAAGGATATTATTAGATCTGGGAATCCTGACTTTAGTGCTGTTAAAATAACTGAGGCTACTTATTTGAGTCCATTAAATAATCGGAAACTTGAATCTATTTGTTCAGACTAGGATTCTGATTCTAATAGAATCAGATTAGAGTGGAATGGAATCTTAGAGATTAGCTAGCCTTGTGGTTCTTAACTGTTTGGGGGTGCATAGACCCCCAAATCTGATTTAAGACACGTGCTCTCTCTCCAGAAAAAAAGTCACATACACAAAACATTTTATATACAATTTCAGGGGCTTTATGGACCCCCTCCAACCCATCCAGTTAAGGAACAACGTGCTAGTCAACTCACCTCTTTGGACAGACAAACTGCACTTCAGAAAGGTTAAATTGCCCAAATTCCATTAAGAAGATAGCCCTATATTTTTAAACGTGACTTACACATAACAACCCTAATTTGTAATAGCCCCTTACATGAGTGAGTGTATAGTGTTGTTTGGTTTAATATGCAATTTTATATACACATCTTCATATTCTCCTAAATAATATAGACTGAACATGTAGCAGCTCCATTTTATAGATGAGAAACCCAAGCTTTAGAGACATTAAATAAAGTTCCACCAACGTGTGCTGAAAATCTACTACGTGTATCTACTCACCAACACCCAACTAGGAGGTAGAGATACAGAGATGAGCTCAAAGAAGATCCCCAAGGAGCTTCAGTTCAGTGAAAGGGACAGACATCCTCCTCTCCGATCCACAGGATCGAATAAAGACACAGACCTACTAGAGAACGGACTTGAGGATACGGGGAGGGGGAAGGGTGAGCTGTGACAGGGCGAGAGAGAGGCATGGACGTATATACACTACCAAACGTAAGGTAGATAGCTAGTGGGAAGCAGCCGCATAGCACAGGGAGATCAGCTCGGTGCTTTGTGACCGCCTGGAGGGGTGGGATAGGGAGGGTGGGAGGGAGACGCAAGAGGGAAGAGATATGGGGACATATGTATATGTATAACTGATTCTCTCTTTTATAAAGCAGAAACTAACACACCATTGTAAAGCAATTATACCCCAATAAAGATGTTAAAAAAGAAAAAAAAGATCCCTGCTGGTTACAGGTCCCAGAGCTAGAAGAAAGATCAAGCTGGAACTGGAACCTACGTGTTCTGATTCCAAGGCCGGCGCTTCTCTGTGGGCTGAGCTTCCCAAGGGCCTTGCAATCAGATGAGGCTGAAGAATCATTCTTGGGAACACAGCTTCAGTCACACCAGGAATAAAACCGCCTAGCTCTTCAATTTTCAATAAATGCTGCTCTCAGTTAGTACATGCTCAATACACGCAAATTTGCTTTAGCACATGAAAATTAATTAGCCGTGACTCAAGTTAAACATGAGATAATTCAGTATGTAAACCTGAAACAGTTTCTTCCTACTAGTGACCATGTTACTATACTCAAATGTTCTCCCCCAATCTTGCTTCCTTTGTGTTTTGCTTTGGCTCTAACTGTTTATCTCTTTTCTTTCCTGCTATGCTGGTAACCAGAGCCTCTGAATGGCTGGGTAGAAAAAAAGGAAACAAAAGTGATTCGTAGAGAGCCCATACAACTTTATTGTAAGTACAAAGGCACATTTCTACTATGGTTTCACCGTCTGTATTAAAGATGTCTGGAAAAAGAATAAGTGTGCAGACATTATTATAATGACACAGAGAGGACTGTTCAGGGACAGCTATATTTTAAATGTTTTTCTTCTTGTTCTTCTCCTCTCCCTGACCTCCCACTGCCAGCCACCCATTCCCTCACCCCCCTCATCCCATCCCCTAAAAGGTCCTGAGCATTTTTGAATCAAGATGAATTATTTCCCTTTTCAGAGTCTCTGGAGCTATATTTGTAGCACTGTATTTCAAATGATTTGCAGTATGCATGTTTAATTGGAATATAGCTCATTTTTCAGTACTGAATATATTTTAAGTTTGTTGAATCCTTTAATTTTTTAATGACCTCTGGAGGACAAAATTTTCTGTGGTAATATATCGATATAATGTAAGACACAGAAGAGTTCTGATGTATAAAACTGACTTCCACATAATTTTTCAGCATGGTATCTGTTATATCAAGTCAGACGTACCTACTGAAGGCTTAAATAATAGCAATAACTTAATGATAATAAGTTTATCATACATTTGTATGGCAATTAAAGCATTATCTTATTTTGGTCTCATAACTATTTGAGATTTAGAAAAGACTAAGATTATCCGCATTTTACAGACAAAGAAAATGAGGCTCAGGGCTTCCCTGGTGGCACAGTGGTTGGGAGTCCGCCTGCCGATGCAGAGGACACGGGTTCGTGCTCCGGTCCGGGAGGATCCCACATGCCGCGGAGCGGCTGGGCCCGTGAGCCATGGCGGCTGAGCCTGCGCGTCCGGAGCCTGTGCTCCGCAACGGGAGAGGCCACAACAGTGAGAGGCCCGTGTACCGCAAATAAAACAAACAAACAAACAAAAAAAGTCTGTAAGAAGATGAGGCTCAAACAGATTAAGTGGTTAGTTCAAGGTCACACAGCTTCCACATGTCAGAAGGGGGACAAGAAATCAAAGGTAAAAGTTTTTCACACGTGCTTAAACCCCTAAGATAAAAAATATCACAGCTCTCTCAACTTGACTTAAAAGTGCTAACAACGGCTTGTGAAAAATGAAAAGCCTTGAAGGAAGGCAGAATAAAATCTAAGAAGCAATCACTGATCTTTTATCTTCTAGACTTCAAGCCGAATCAAGTTCTTCAAAAAAAACCCAATAAAGCCCAGACATTTTCATCATAACAAAATAAATAATTCAGTCAGCCTTTAGAGGACTCCTGCATTATGATTGGCTATTTGATATATTTGTGACTTGGCCGCCACTAAACTGATTAAAGCTAACCTCATTGACGCAGTTATGTCGACAGAGCCTTTGATGCTGACAGTTATGAATGGAAAGTGTAAATAACAATAAATAACCTGCAGCTTCCACATTTATTCCTAATGGAGGATTTAGCACTTTCAAAAGTTAAATGCCTGATAGGCTAAAAATTACAGCTTTGGTCTATCCGGCGTCAAAGAAACTGTTGAGATTCATCACTGTCCTCTCTTTAGGAAGATATCCACAGAGCCTCAGGTTCTTCCAGGCAGACAGGCAACTTTGATTTTAAAAAACTCAGACTCTCTGAGCTGCAAGCAGCTGTAGAAATTATCTGGTCTAACCCCACATTTTATATATGAGAAAACGAAAGCCCAGAGAAATGAGATTAATTGCCTAAGGTCATCCAGTGAGTCATGATGGAGTCAGAGCTACAAGCCATATCTTCTTACCCACAGTCCAATGCTCTTGTCACTCGACCACACAACAGGGAAAAATCTCCACCCAAGATACACAGGCAGTCTCTCTCTCTCTCTCTCTCTCTCTCTCTCTCTCTCTCTCTCTCTCTCTCTCTCTCTTTCTCTCTCACACACACACACACACACACACACACACACACACATCAATTCCAAATTATAATGGACCTATAAAGATAATTGAATCCATATTCTCTGTGCTGAATTTCTACTGGTCTCAACAGAAACAGATCTGAGAAGGACTCTCAGATGTAAAATTATATGCAATTTTTCAAGTTCAAGTCCATCTCATGATTACAAATTAATGCCCTATTTTAAGGCACACCTGAAAATAACATGCACCCTCTCTGTTTTATCAATAGCGCTGCTTTTAATGTGTGCAGTATGATTCCATTTTTGTAAGGAAATCTACATGTGTGTATTTGAATATATGCAGAGAGAAAGGCAGAAAGCTTATGGTCATCTCTAGGTGTTAGAATTCTCAGTGGTATTTATATTCTGTTTTATAGTCACCAGTATTTACCAATTTCTCTTTCAAAACTAACACCTATAATTTATGTACTATCAATAGGATAGCAGAAAAGGAATAATATTAGAAATTTTATCATAAAATATTCAGACATAGAAACTCTTGGTATTTTTCAGTCTCCAAATTAACTTCACAATCTCAACTCATGGTCAGCTAGGTTTATAACATAATATCTGCTCAATTAGAATTTCCCTCCTGGGAAACTGAAAAGACTTTGAACCTGGTAATCATCCCCTTCCACGTATATATTTGGTCTATAGAACAGGTAGGAAAATTTATTAAGTTACTGTCCCCAGAGGGCCTCTTATTCAAATTCAGGAGCGGCTAGCTCAACAAACAGGATGTTGTCTGGGAACATCTTCACTAGTCTGATTTGATGAAGGAAGGGATAGTTTAAGTAAGTGAAGTGTGACTGACAACTACTTTCCAAGAATAACAAACACCAGCGAACATTTATTGAGCACTTGCTGTATACTAGGCACTATGCTAAGTTAAGTTTTATATGCATCATATCATTTACTTCTCACAACAACTGTGTGTGGTTAGGTCCTATTATTTATTATCCCTGTTTTAGAGATGAGGAAATTGAGGCTTAGAGAGGTTAAGTGGGCTCCCCTAGGTAACGAGATTTATTCCAGAATCTATTCTCTTAAACAGTAGGCTACTTTTTATTATTTTTTTCCATACCTAGAGTAACTCAAAATCACTGCTAATAAAGTGTTTCCAAGTAGAGGTTCTATCAGGTTGGCTTTAATAAGCAAAGCTCATTGTAATTAGCAGCCCCAATAATAGGCTTGCTCAAGTCCTTCAAGCAAGTTAAACATGCCTTCCTACAAATCTTATATACACTGTTAATTTGTTTAGCAGATTCTTTCTTCATAAATGGGATGAAAGGAAACTTCAGTCCAAGTCAAATTATCACAATATTCAAATTAACAGAGCCACAGTTAATGAGTTCACTCAAGATCATTAATTTTTACAAAATATTTACCTCCTGCCATTTCAGCATTTATTGCTTGTATATTTAATGTACAGACATATGTTTGCATTATTATAGTTTTCATATAAAGGGCTTCTGACCACCTTCAGAATAAGAAGGAAAAGGCCAACTGTGGTCCTGCTTTATTGGGAGACATTTCTAACATAGTCTCTAAAGAACTAGGCTTTAATAATTTGTTCAAAACCTAGTCTAATGCCAAGTAAATATACAATAGAATAAAATGCTCAAGTTGGCATATGTAATTAACACTTCCAGTCAATGTTCTTAAACATCCCTCTCTCTTTCTTATGCCAAGTCTAATGGTCCAAAATGCTGGTGCCTGAATTAGTACCACTCCACCCCACTACCCAAAACAAATAAGCATAATTAGACTGCTTCTGTCTAGCTTCTCTCTCTTATGTACATCATATAGCGAAAGCTCCAGATCAGTTCCTAGCTCCTTACTTTGACTAATTCAGGTCACCAGCCCAACCCTCCCATGTCTACATTCACACAAAAGAGAAAATAACAGGACTGCCACTAACTTTCAACTTGGAAATGCTTGAAAATACAATTATTGCACGTAAAGCACACTGAAATCCCTTGAGGAAAACTACAGTGTGTACAAACCGTAACTTATTATACCTTGAGAATATTGAATATTTCTATTATGGTCTTCATACGCCTAGAATTGTAGATATGGGCAAAGAATTAGAGTTCGGAGAGTCCAGTTCAGTGTTTCCTCTAAGTACCGACAGATTTCACGAGCAAGGAAATGACAGACCCACGTGTTCTTCTAACACTGTAGTGCCCACATTTTAACTAGGCCAAGAAAGAGAGGCCCTGTGCAATACGGCTAACTACTTATGGGAGTAATTTCACCATACAACTCTAGCAAATTTATTTCAGTTTCAGATATCACTTTCCCCATTAACTCAGGAGACCAAAGGAGCATAACCGCCTTCCTTTCATCCCTGTCAAACTCAGCAAGTTTCTCAGGAAGCAAATACTATTTAAATCATTTTCATATTTCTAAAATGCCTGTAAGACAAGCCCAGGGTCTAATTATGCCACTTAAATTTGTTGAAGATGTTTGGGTTTTTCTTTTTTTAATTTCAATACCGAAAGAGCCCAAGGGTTTAAAGCCCTAATAATCTAATAAACTTTGCTAAGTGAACATTGTAACAGATACGCCTGGATGGGATTTTGTAAATACCAGACAATTTCCCCTGATCTTTATCAGGGAAAAGAAGTCTAAATCTTTAGCAGGAAGAAATTAAATGTAGTGCAAAATAATAACATCTGGCCAGGTTGTGTTCATCAGAGTAGCAGCTCCTTTAGATGTCAGGCTGAAAAGTACTAAAATGAACTCTGAAGGGGGTGTGTGCGATTCTTTATGAGGCAACAGGAAAGGCTGCTGCGCTGCCATAGAACACTCGGGGTACAATTAACTCGCCCTAGTATGTCCCTATAGAGAATCGTTTCACATCAATGGAATTTGAATCCTTATGCCAAATAAAATTTGGGGGCCATTCTTGGGGCATTTTGTTTATTTCTCCATTCCTATACAGATTCCTAAGAGCACTTTCTATTTCTCAAAACTCTATGATCATTTTTATCACTTCACAAATCTTATTTTTATCGTCAACCTCCAAGGGAGACAGTGTGGCTCAATGAAAAGAACAATGACTTTGAAGTTAGAAACTTAATGCTGCCACTTACTGGTTATGTGGCCTTGGGCAAATTGCTTAATGGCTCCTAGCTCCAGCTTCCATATCTGTGAAATGGGGATAATGATAATAATACCTAGCGGTATCACTACCATTAGGAAGATTAATCAAACCTAGCACATAGTAGACTCTCAGTAAACTTAGTTAACCTTGCTTCTCCTTCATGTAAGTGACCCAGATGAGTTCAAATGTCTAACCTCACCAACTTTCCAGAGGCCTCTGACCTTCAAGAAGGCTTAAATTATCTGAATATACACTATCTTTCCCTCCCATCAAAACAAAACCAAAAGCTCTCAAGGTTATATTTGAAATAATACGTGCATCATTAAGCCTCTTCTTTCACTATCAGCCATCTCAACCTTCTGGCAGAGATTGCCAGAAAGAACACACTTTGTTTTTCCACTAATGATTACTTTGACGCATGAGATACTTTGTCTTTCCTGCCACTGATTTTTTTTAAGCTGGCATTTAGAGGGATAATTCTGGTCATCTCACAATTTAAAAATAAAAGGTTTTCCCCCCAGAATGTGTACCACAAAACAATGCTAAACCACTGATTTATCTTATAGGCCAGTGTATCTGTTTCAAATGTTAATTGCTAGAAAGAGTACTGTTTTTCCAGTCCCCAGGAACAGGAGTGTGGACAGAAGGCTTTTGGGTTTCCCCCCACCTACTACTCTGTTGGACAGGAACAGGCGCCTTGGCCTCACTGAATGAGTTTCTTTAGCTACCCTTCAAGGGCTGGGGCATGTGGGAGTAAACACACACACTACATCAAAGAATAGTTCCAGGGCCCATTTTCCCAGCTGGGAAGGTGGGAAGGATGCCCAGAATCCATGCTCCACGCAAAGAGACTGGTTGCAGGTAACGTTTCACCACCCTCCCAGCACCTTTCCAGCTACCAGAGCACAGACTCCAGTGCAACTCTAGACCAAGATTATGTCCTAGTAAATGGTCAGAAAGTTCTCAAATCCAGGAGGAAAAAAGGCAATGCTGATAGCAGTAAACAGGAACTCATTCAGACTAGTGGTCAGTGTCAAAGACAACTGAACAACAATAATCATCCTTTAAACTTTTCAAAGCATTTTTATATACATTACCTCTTTTGATCCTCAGAAGCTCTGGCAAGTCGGCAGATCAGGTGTTATCTTACACATAAGAAAACAAACTCAGACACTTTATTACCGATTTTTACACAGATACTCTCAGAATAGGAAATAAAACACATGTCTGATTCATCTAAGGCTAACATCTATTAGGAAAGAGTCAAACAATATATTGGAAGCCAAAGGAAGATATCAACATATTTGACTGAAGGTTCTTTTAAACCACCATAAAAAATAAAAATTGAATTAACAAATCAGTAAAAGCAATCTATAACATATAAAATGGGTTAGCATCCTGAATATATAAAGAGCTCTTAAAAATCAATAAGAAAAGGGCATCTCAATAAGAACAATGAACAGCTAAATTTTTTTAAATGATGAAATAATATTAATGAGAAAAAACGCAAAATAAAAAGTACAAATGACCAACAAATTTTCATAATAAAAAAAGAGGGGACTTCCCTGGTAGCTCAGTGGTTAAGAATCTGCCTGCCAATGCAAGGGACATGGGTTCAAGCCCTGGTCTGGGAAGATCCCCCATGCCACGGAGCAACGAAGCCCGTGCGCCACAACTACGGAGCCTGCACTCTGGAGCCCGCGAGCCACAACTACTGAACCCCACGTGCCACAACAACTGAAGCCCGCGTGCCTAGAGCCCGTGCTCCACAACAAGAGAAGCCACTGCAATGAGAATCCCTCGCACTGCAATGAAGAGTAGCCCCCGCTTGCCACAACTAGAGAAAGCCCGTGCGCAGCAATGAAGACCCAATGCAGCCAAAAATAAATAAGTAAAAAAATAAATTTAAAAAAAAGAGTACTATTTCTTCACCTAAACTGGGGTTATTGTAAAAGGGCAAACAGCAAATGGTCAGGGAAATGGACATTCATACATTGCTAGTGGGAGTGAAAAGAGATACAACGTTACAGAAGTCAAACAGGCAATAAATGTGAGAAACCTTAAAAACTGCATAGCCTCTGACCCAGCAATTCCAGTTCCAGGAATTTATCCTGAGGAAATAATTAAAGATATGCATAAATATACTTACATGGACATTATTTATCTCACTATGGTCTACTGAAAGTAACCTAAATTTCTAACAATAGAAAGGGTTGGATTAATAACATATGAGACAACAGCATGACTAAGTAGTAGGTGGCCCCTAAATACTCTATTGTTATTATAGTATAGAAATTGTTACATGGAAAGATGGCTATAATATATTACATGAAAGGGCAGTGTAATCCACTTTCTAAATATATATACACACACCTGCGTATGTACAATACTGAACAAAAGTATGTAAGATTAGATACTAAAATGTTAACAGTAGTTATCCTCTGGGGGATAGAATGTGGGTCATTTTATTTTCTACTTTTTCATTTCTTTGTGTTTTTTTCATTTTATCTAATAAACATGTATACTCATTTGTATAGTAAAAACTTATTTAATAAAAACAATATCCTGAAACAAAGTTTGCTCTATTACATTCCATCTCAATGCACAAGCGTTGATCCACTATCTAGAGACTTTTAAGATCTTATATCTGAGTAGATTTCAAAACCTAGAAACAAATGCTGTAAGCAACAGCTTATAACTTTTCTGTCCATTTGGTCATAGTGGTATCAGTAGTTATTGCAGAGGAAGTGGAAGAGATAGTAACCTGTTTCTATTAATACTACTTATTTTAATTGTGTATATGTGTGTGTGTGTGTGTGTGTGTGTGTGTGTGTGTGTGTATTCACTGAAACATTTACTGAGTGTCTACTATCTCATTGGGAGATGCAGGGTTGAGGTAGAATACGCATAAGCCCTACCCTCAGAGAGATCATTCTCTAGTAAAGGAGACCCACGTTAATCAAATAACCATCATATATCACTACCAACTTGATAAGTGCTAGAAAGAAAAAACACAGGATCCCAGGAGAGGGAATACTGTAGAACCTGGTCTAATCTGATAATTACATTTCAGTTAATCAGGTCCAGTACTAATGCTAAAGAACTTCAACCAAAGGAGGGAAGCACGATAAACATCCTGATTTCATCATTTTTGTTCTCCTTCCTCTCCTAATCAACTCAATGAAATCAGAGTCTGCCATTGCTAGTTAGATCTAGAGGCTACGTTAACTCATTCAGACCACTAGAGGACCATGCAGAAAACATATACTATTTAGTCTTAAATATACACATAGACACAGAGAAAGAATGAAAACACACACAAATGTTATTAGCAGTTTTCTCTGAATGACAAGATTATGAGTGGGTATATTAGAGCATTTCAATATTAATTAAATTATATTAAAGCATGAAAAGCATTTTTAATTGTATATGTACCAGATATGTGACATTGAGTACCACAAAGCAGATATTATACTTCATATACAATTATGCTTATAAACGTATGAGAGGGAATAACAAAAACAATGGCTACCATGCATTTGGTTCCTATAGAGCAGCACAGGCCTGAGTTCTTCACAGTCCTCACTGGATTTAACCCTCTTTAATTCATGGCTCAGAGAGAAGTGAGTTGCTCTTGGTAACAAAGAGAGGAGATGGTAGAGCTGGAACTTAGACTCCAGTCTGCCTGAAGGCAGAGCGCATGCCCGTCTCACTATGCCCCTCTGCTTCTCCCCTAGATGTTTTGTCCTTTCAGAAGGGATGACTGTAACGCTAGCTAGGGAGTCCAGAAAGACTGGTATCTGGAAGGTAATTAATAATGTTTAAATTTTAATTTAAATTTAGAAAAAGATGTGCACTGATTTACCTAACTCCCTTACCGGCCCTTCTCTTTGACCAAAAGCCACGTCCGTCTGGAGAATTCATACAGGCAATCTCCTCCAAGAACCTCTACCCTCTAGTTGGAATTAATCTCTTCCAACCCCACAGGCATTTTGTTTTTTCACTTTGTCTCCTTTTTCTAAGAGGGCATTCAAACTGTGTAAGCTTTGAGCCTTAAAAAACCTGGATCCACCCCTATTCCCTTAGAAACTTGCTAAAATTTTTCTTGCCGCATTTCCCATAGGATGCCTTGTACCAAAATTACTCACGCATAAGTCTCAGTTTCTGAAATTTGAGCTACTTGAAGGTAGGCGTGAGGTATCTTTGAATCCCCTACAATAACCTGCCTTCAGACGTGCTAGGTACTTGCTCAGCAAATGCTTTTAGTTAAATATAATAGAATTCCCCTGCAAGAAAGCAAGCTAGAACTGGGGAGATTGTCTGTGACCATGAAACAAAATACACAGTGGCTATAAAACACATGGTGATTAAGGGCACAGGCCCTGGAGCTGCACATCCTGGGTTCAATTCCTGTCTCTGCCATTTATCTATTTGGCTGTGCAACTTTAGAAAACTGACTTCATCTCTCTAAGCCTCCACTTCCTCAGCAATAAAATGAGGCTAATAATAGTACCAACTTCACTGGGTTGTTGTGAGGTCTAAATGAGATAATATAAGTAAAACACTTCAGAACAGGACATTTTTCATTCATCTCTCCCTGACATAAATACATATTCAGTGAGGAGGTTTCTGATTCTCACCCGAAGCCTTCAACTTTCTCTTCTCCACACCAGCTCTACATCTTCCACCTATGCCACCAAGACTCATTCAAACCCAGCCCAAGTGACTCCAGAGCCTGCCCTCTTAAACTTACACTCCACTGCTGGACTGGAAAGCAAAGGAGCAGACTAAAGGCATGAAACCCCATTCGGCCTTTGCAGGTAGTCTAGATGCAAGCTGATGGGAGCCTGGAACTAAAATCAGAGAAACAGAGCTAGAAGGCAACGGCATGTGATCAGTGAGACAACTGAGGCCCAGGGAGGGCAAAGGGGAACAGAATGTAGGGAAAAGATGGGGAGGAGTATGAAGGAAGAAACAAGAGCCGGTGACTGACTGAAAGAGGAGACAGGGCAAAGCAGGAGTATGAGGGTGTGCCGCAGCCCCTGGAAGCATCTCACAGTCAATAGAAGGAAAGGTGTTTTTAATTTCTATGTTACCACTTTCAGCTTCGAGGAAAATTGTTTCTACCTCCACTCGATTGACAGGAGAATTCAAATCTCTCAAACATATGCTTCATTACTCAAATATCAGGTACTGCAATTCAGTGAGACAGAAAGAGGAGAAGGAACATATGTTTTCAGAAAGTAAACAAATCCCAGTGGGGGAGGGGTGGGGAATAATCACTGGGCAAAAGTGGTATTTTTCCTGGAAGCTTCTAGAGGGCAGGGACAATGTCCTTTAATTTGCTTTGTTGGGTCCCCTAGCGAGAAGGTGGGCGATGATAATGGCAGCTATAGGGGGGAGTTCAGAGCCCTACTGAACCAAGGCGCACGCGCTGGGGTAAGGAGTTAATCTACATAATCTCCTCACCTCACTGTTGGCCCAAGAACACTCCACACCCGCCATTTTTGTAGGCTCTTTTTATTAAACAGTTTTCGGTCTAATGACTGACTTCTAAATCAATAGAGGGCACAGGAAGGGTTTACAACCCTCCCCAGCCTCTGGCTCTGGCTAAAGCCACAGAATTTTGAAACTGAATTAAATCCAGAAAGTTCTTAGTTTAAAACCAAAATAACTTTAAACACCCAGTTTCCAGTTGTTTTTCCAACAGCACTAATAGTTAAAGAATCACATTTTTTATAACTTTGTAACCAAAATATCTCTTTGAGTCAACTCCATAAAAGTACACTAATTAAAGCCAGCATCTTCTGGCCTCTGATGAGAAATTCACCCTTTTATAATGGGATTACTAGAGCTTTGCTGTACAGATGAGTGGTTTGATTAATAATTTACATTTCTGAGGATATATAACCTCACTCATGGTCATGGTCTGCGTTCCTAAAATTCTCCTATTCAGTTTAATGTCATTATATTTGGCCCTGGCAAATGAATTAAGTTCTGATTAGACATCAATGTAATTATTTTCTCCCGTATACGTTATTTTCAAAAAAGAAAGGGTTGTGACGGAATGGCCGGCAGTTTGAGCCGAGGAGTTCAGTGGGGCTCAGCATGGGCAGGAGAACTGTCAGACTAGTCAAAAGGAAAAAAGCGTGAAATGGAGAAAAATTGCTCAGTACTCACTTAAAAATCCCCACTACATTATAAAAACTAAATTAACAAATGATTGAATCTCAAAAACATGTTTATCAACATTCAAGCAATTATTCAGTCACATATTAACTGTGAAGGAAAAGAGCTCTGCTTGAATAGTGTCCCTAAACAGTTATTTCAAGCAGAAATGACTGGAGAAATTGCTCTGAGCTGATGGAAAAGGGTGCTCTAACCAAGGGTAATTTTATTTAGGGGGAGTGGGAGAGACAGGAATCTGACAGAAAAAAAGTAGAAGAACTGCCAAGAGCAGATGGAAACAGAAAATAAGGGAGCAGAGAAAGAGAAGACGCACAGCAACACTGCTTCCTCCCCCTTCATCTCCTCCAGAGACAGCAGGTAGGAGAAAGCCTTCCAACGCTGGATGAAGATAGCGCTTTTCCTCCTCTCTGCCATGATAGCGTGCACCAGAAAATGCAACGAAAATATGGCCGGAACACAACAACGCCTGCGTGATCTAGCCTCTTGCTTGTGTGTAAAATATACCAGATAGGTATATTTGGAAGAGAAGCTTCAGGAAGCTGAAAAAAGGATTGCTCCTGGAAGTATTGATATTTCAAACAGCTCAGCTTCACATCTAAGAATGCATAAAATAAACCCCTCTTTCAAAGGGTCCTTTGCCTAAGTGCTCTCTCACCTGTGCACTGGAGCTGCTTCAACGTCATCTACATGGGGCAAAAGTTGTTGAATTACATCATGAAGTCCAGCTTTGTCTGGGATTATGTCTGTAATGGTAACGCATCATTTACCTGGCCCCATGTGGGGTGAAGTGGTCCACAAAAATGAGCTGTCTAGATAATACAGTAACCACCCAAAGTCATAAAGGCCATAAACAGAGAACTAGAATTAGAACTTAGATTTTTCTGACTCCAAGTCCAGTGTTTCTTCCATTGCCTTGAAGCACCAAAAATATTTTTAGCCATTCAAAATGGAAATATTAATGGAAAAACAGTGAACATAACTTGATCTTTCCTTATCAATTCACAGCCATCACTAGGAACATTAGTTGTTGGATCTATTATAACATAGGGGCTACTGAGACAGGTAGGGATATACTCCTCTATAAAATGCCCCCAACTGCCACATTCAGTGAGTTCTTGAGTCACTTTTATGTCCTCCACTCTTACTGTCACTCGTTAGCTTCTTGCTGCTCATATGTACCTCCCTCTGGCAGTCTTTCAAAGCCCTTCTAGTTAACTGCTTATCTACTACCGGCTGGAAAACTAGAGAATCAAGCTCGTAAAGACTGTGCATAAATTCAGAACGGTAGTAGGCTCTGAACAAGGACCCAGGAGCTCTCAGATGAGACAAGTACATGAAGCAGGAGCTCCACGTCGTTTTAGGTGAACGGAGATGTTTTCTGCTTAACCACCATTTCTCCTCTCTGATAAAGAAAGTTCAAGTTGTGAGAGAGACAACTTCCAGAAAAGCGAAGTGTTGCTGCATTCTGAAGAGTCTGTTCTCACTCAAGGTCAGTGGTACCCTGGGGAAGACTGGAATCCTCCAACGTACAGAAAAAACCCAGACATACCCCAAATAGTTCCTGATGGTACAAGGTTGAAAGTTATAATGAAATTCTACAAGGAACACAGAACTCAAGGTTCGAAAGTGTAGAGGTGGTGGAGATATGATGAAAAACTCAGAATTCTATCCCATTTTTCTTCTCAAGGACCACAAATCCTACAATTTCTTAATTTTGTTTTACTTCAAGCACACTAAGAACAGGAAAACCATGTCACATGATGGCTTGGAAGAAGCTGTGGCATCAATGAGTTTCCTCATCTGTAAAATGGAGATAATTACAGTATGAACCTCATAGAGCTGCTGGGAAAATTAAATGAGATAATTATGTAAAAGTAAGCATCATATAGTAGGCACTTAATATAACTGTCACTATTATCATCATCATCATCATCATTATTAGGTAGGGGAGAAGAAAAAGAGAGAAGAAAATCTACTTTCAGCGAAGTTTTTCAAAAAAGAATTAATTAAGCAGAAACAAAAAACGATTGTGCTGCCCCATTTTACTAAGCGCATCAAAGTAAATTAAGTTTAGGAAACGAGGCAATGCAAAGATGGAAAATAAAGAACAACTTTTTTAAATGCTTCAATCATTATCAAGACAACATTAGCAATAGAGCACTCCAACTACTGTAGCAAAGGTTCCCAGGCTCATTTATGAGGGCAAAGGCTTCCTGCAAACGAAGACATAAACTCCAAATCGAGGCAGTAAGGATTGCTCGTGGAACTGTGCACATATTTGCAGAAAGCACTCACTGCTTAATACCCCCAATGTGAACTAGTGAAGGAACCCTACAGAGATTGTGGATCTAGGCCAATATCAAGATGAGCTATCTTCAATTTCACGTGGTGAAAACAGCTCACATCAAATTTCATAGGAGTTAAGTACTGGAGCAATTTTCTCAACAATTTGTTCTACCAGAATCTTGGGGAGGGGGTGTATTTTAGGGAAAAAGCAACTGTGTCCGCCAATTAAATTCATTGGACTACTAAGTAGTTATAAGAAAAAAGTGGATACTCTCTTTTTCTCAGCAATCAGTAATACATCATCTTGTAGCAGTCCCTGATTTTAGTCTTGTCTCTCCAGACAAGGAGACAATCCTACAGAAAGGATTTGGGGCAATGTCTCTACAAACATGGCATAATTGCCTTGAGGTCTGGGACCATGTTTTATTTGGTTCTTATGGGGTTTATTTTTTCTAAGAGCGAAGCAGGAAAAGAATAAGAAGAGAGAATGAGACAAGATAAAGAATGAGTACATATGGTGACAAGGTAGAAGGCACCGGCAATGAGTTCAGACATTAGTTGTCTCCGTGTTCCTTTGCTAGGGTTGTCCTTCTGCCTGCCCCCACAATTTGAGAAATAATATATTTATATGTATGTGTGTGTGTGTGTGTGTGTGTGTGTGTGTGTGTGTGTGTGTGTGTATGAGAGAAACAGAGAACGAGTAGGTGCTGCCCCCCTACTCCCTACCCTCTGTTCACATGACAAGCGTTCAGCTTCCATTCTATAGCAGCCATATCTGGAAGCTAATCCAATCAAAATCTTGTCAAAACTTCCTTTCTCTCTTAGTCTTATGCTGTTCCAGAACTAGAAAACACAACATGCAAAATGCAGAACTGGACAGAGATGTGAATGCTGTCATGCAAGGCCCTCAGATAGACAGCCACGTCAGCTACTCTTCACGCTAGAATACCAGCGTGATCACTCCACCACCCCCATCCAGCCAGGCAATGGTAAGATAACATCTGTGGGCTTGGTTATTCTGGGAATGAAACAAATCACAAATACTCCATTCTAGAAAAGCCCCTCCACAGCCCATAGAGTAAGATTCAGCCCTCCACTTCAACTAGATCCTCATGTCACATCACTTCTTATCACCCTACTTTCAGCTAGAAGATCAGCTCCAAAAATCAATCTAAGAAGTACATGAATGGTACATGTATTTTTAAAATGAGCTTAAATTATTCATTCTTTTGCCAAATTGTTAGTCTCAACAAACTCTTCACAAGAGTCTGACTGCATAAATAGGTTAACAAATACTTCAAGCTTCTGTATTATACTTCATATAATCAACCCAACATCCCGAGGCTTTGACCCAAGAAACTGTTGTGAATGTATGTTTTATTAGCTAATTTGAATAATTTTCTCAGCTTATTCTAAGTATTTCATTATAATATGCAAAAGAAACTATAATCAACCCACCTGACAATTCAAACAGGTTAATTCTTATAAAGGTGCCAATTCTCTCCTTATGGGACAAGAAAAAGGCAGCTGATTCCATCTGCTTAAGGAAGGATAGAAGAAAGCCTCAATATCCATAATTAACTTTCTTTCACAGGAAGTGGCATAATGAGGTAGTTAAAAGCATACACTCTGAGAGCCAGGCCAACTGGGTTGAAATCCTACTTTCCCCATTTATTAGTTGTGTGACCTTGGGCAAGTTACTTAACCATTCTGTGCCTTGAGTTTTCATCCATAAAATGGGGAAACTAATAATACTACTTACTTCATAGGGTTTATTGTGAGGATTAAATGAATTAATATATGTAAAACACTTCAAAGAGTACCTAGCACATAATGCTATATAAGTGTTTGCTCTCACCACTACCATCATCCTCCTAGCTGGGTCTCTGAATCAAGGGAGATACTCCCCATCCAGCTATGACAGTCCTACAAGTTAATAAGGAGAAATGTAATTTCCTACCCATTCTGGTAACACCACAACAGCTATCTTTTACAGTCGTACACAGGTATATTAAGGACTGAGACTCAGAAAAAGAGAAAGGATAATCACTCACACAAATGAGAAAATGTAGGGCCATTAAGCCAGTTTTTCCCTCTTAGATGGAAACAGTCCCAGTGGTCAGAAAGAGCTTGTGCATGTTCCACAAATATCCAACTAACTCCTGGAGAAAGCTGGTATTTAAGTAAACATTTTTGTTTTTTAAACAAGTTTTATGGGCTAGTGGAGGGAAAGTACCATTTATTCTTTCTTCAGCGATTTCATCCTTTACATACAGGTAAACAGAAAGTCCTTAGACAATGATTTTTGACAATACCCACCTTTCCAAAGATTGTAATGCAGCTTCTCTAAAAACCATGTTTTTCCTTAACCAGAATCTCTCACTGGGAGGTTTGTTGTTTTTTTTTTAATTTTAATTTTTATTTATTTTTTGGCTGTGTTGGGTCTTCATTGCTGCATGCGGGCTTTCTCTAGTTGCGGCGAGCTGGGGCTACTCTTCGGTGCCATGCGTGGACTTCTCACTGCAGTGGCTTCTCTTGTTGCAGAGCACAGGCTCTAGGCATGCGGGCTTCTCTTGTTGCAGAGCACAGGCTCTAGTTGTGGCTTGAGGGGTCAGTAGCTGTGGCGCACGGGCTTAGTTTCTCCACAGCATATGGAATCTTCCCGGACCAAGGATCGAACCCGTGTCCCCTGCATAGGCAGGCGGATTCGCAACCACTGCACCACCAGGGCAGTCCCTCACTGGGAGGTTTTTATGACAAGTATTAATGTTGGAATGGTAATTTATAAATTATACTTAGCATTTGAAAGCCCAGTGCCCAAATAATGATGCCATTGAGCAGCACATCTCAAATGATCCCCAGAACTCACCTTGGAAAACTGCAGCATTCTGAATAATTAAGAACTTGAGCTCCATACTTGCAGACTGAAGCAGTTGTTCCATGTTCAATCGTGCTGTTAGTTGGTATTTTTCTTCCATCTTTCTTGAGCAGCATGTTGGGCCCTTGGGGAGACATACTTGCAAATCTGATCCTGAAACAAACAAGTTTTTCATGTTTCAGTAAGCACAGTGTCACACACACACACACACACACACACACACACACACACGAGGCAAACAAGGCAAAACAATGCATTTCTTGTAAAACACAGTAAAATCTTGATTATCCAAAATCAGCGTTTACCTTAACTAATCCCTGCTTTCTCCCTATTATCTTTATGACTGATTCTTTTTGAATAACTGTAAGAATTAATTGCCTAGGTTTGACTCATAAATGCTGTATAAACTAATTTATAGCACAAAGTATACGTCACTGAACACCAGTATTTAATTTGTCTGTTAAAAGACCAATCTTCACTCCTACAATTTCTTTTTCTTGATTATAATTTATGAATGAAAACACAAGCAAGAAGCCACTTTCAAACTTCCAGTTATGATTTCCTAATGAAATGTATGTCTGGGCAATCCAATGTTGCCAACATTAACATTCAACCACCCAAATCCCTTACAACTCAACAATTCTAGCTCTAGCACAAATGCCAACCTCCCGCTCCTCTGAATTCCTGAGCTCCCTTATGATGCAGAATGCTTTTTTATTTCTGTATCTCGATAAAGATTTGCCAAATGAATAATCTTCTTGATTATCCCAAAGTTAGGGAATCAGAACCTCTTCTCAGTCCTCAACCAATGTGACCCTTTGCAGTCCTCACAGTTAACCAATCCCTCCTTAAAACACTCCCCCCGCCTTGCTTTAGCGAATCTACCCAGTTCACTAAACCTATCCACACACACCCCATACACCGCCCCGCCACTGCTATGGCTATTCTTATATATATATATATATATTTTTAAAATATTTACTTATTTAATTTATTTATTTTGGCTGCGCTGGGTCTTCACTGCTGCACACAGGTTCTTTTAGTTGTGGCATGCAGACCCTTAGTTGTGGCATGCAGGTGGGATCTAGTTCCCTGACCAGGGATAGAACCCAGGCCCCCTGCATTGGGAGCGCGGAGTCCTACCCGCTGGACCACCAGGGAAGTCCCACTATGGCTATTCTTATCTATCTTTTCTTGCTTCCTCTTCGTCTGCCGATCACATAAATGTTGTTGACCCTCTTTCTCATTCTACATCTCTGCCCAACCCCAATGATCTTACCTAACCCCTGTGATTGCTGAACTCTCTAATCCTGCCTTCACCGTTCTTCTGAGCTCCAAAATCCCACATTTTCAACTACTCTGTGGGAATCTCAGATTCAGCAGACCCCAAACTGAACTCAGTATATCCCATATGAACACACAAGTTCCATCTCCTGTATTCCGTACCTCAGTTAATGATTATCATCTACCAGGTTTCCCCATAAAAAAAACCCCTTTTTGTTGTTTTCAGCTCTTCGCTGGTGAGTCAACACACTTCTGTATCCGTGGAAGTCATCAGCATATAAAAGAAAATTGAAGCCATGGGAGTAGGTGAGAGTCATTCAACAAATATTTTATTGGGTATCCACTATCTGACAAGCACTGTGGATACAGCAGTCTGTAAGGTCCCTGCCCTCGTGGAGCTTATATTCTGGGAGACAACAAACTACATATGTAAGGTCAAGCAGTGATAAGTACTACAGAGAAAATAAAACTAAGTAAGGAAGGGAAAACAAACTGTGGTATACACACACAATGGAATACTACTCAGCCATAAAAAGAAATAAACTATTGATACATGCCACCACATGGATGAACCCCGAAAACATTATGCTCGGTGAAAGAAACCAAATTTTAAAAATTACATACTGTATGGTTCCAGCTAGAAAGGGAAAGTTAATCTATGGTGACAGAAAGCAGTTCAGCGGTTGTTGGCGGAGATGAAGCAGTTCAGCAGGTGAGAGTGAGGAAATTTGGAGGAGTGATAGATATGTTCATTATTTTGATTGTGATGATTGTTTCATGGCTGTAAACATGTATCAAATTTATCAAACTGCACCCTTAAAATATGTATAGCTTATGGTATGTCAATTATACCTCAATATAGCTGCTGTTTTCTAATGTTTAAAAGTAAGGTAGATAGGGAATGTGGTGATTGCAGGGACGCTTCTATTTATGTAGGGTAATCAGGGATGGCTTCTTTCATAAGGCGACATTTGAGGAGAAATGAGGGAAGCAACGGAGAGTCCAAGATTTTATATCCTCTACCAATACTAGCAAATATTAGGGCTCAATGCATATTTAAGTCCAATCTCCTTCTTCTTCTGTAACTCCTGTTTTACTCAAACTTTCCCTTCAATAAGCATTTGTTGAGCTCTTCTGTGGTGGCCATGAAAATGTGCATCTCAGACCTCCTACCACAGGGAGTATAACTGCCGAACGGTCCCAGCGGCTGTGCTCTAAATTCAACGCCATGTCGTGCCCAGGCCACAATCCCTAGGGGCTGCTCCCAGCCAATGACAGCATGGCAAAGATGCCAAGTCCTGTGAGACACAGGACTTTGCTGACAAGGCATTTTGGCTTGAGGACTCCCCACTGACCCTGACAAAACTTTCTTAAAACTGTACTGCAGTTTACATTCTCTCTACTCAACCTTCCTTCCTTCCCTCTCTTCTCCAAAGGGGTCAGACCTACACCACAGTCGAACGGCTCATTTCCTTCCCAAGTGTTTTCCCCAAGAAACTTCTTGCACATCTAGTGCTATATCGGCATCTGCTTCTCAGAGGACCCAGTCTAACACATCTTCTGTGTGCCAAGCACTGTGCTACATGGTAGAGGTACAGCTTTCAACAAGAGACACATGGTCCTTATCCCAAGGAGCACACTGTCTAGAGGGGTTAACAGAGATGAATACCTAGTGCATATAACTGGGTGGGATAAAGCGACATAGTTATCTAGGATGACAAAACATGTATATGGGATATCCCCCCAAGGGTGGACACCCCCAAAGTTCCATAAAGTCCTCGGCAAAGTAAGCTTTCATAATAAACATCAAATCTTACTGAAGTGAGGCTAGAAAGCATATTCAGACGTTTTAGACAGCTTTTCAATGACTGAGGTGTTTGTTTTTTTTTAAAAAAAGGTGGGGGGAACTAGTTAGCCCTAAGTTACCAGAAAATTTACTTTTGTTACAATCTCTGATTTCCCTAGGAATTCCAGTTATCATGGCCCTAATGTATGTGTCCAAGTTTTCTTCATTGAGGAATGAAATTCATCAAGTTCAACCTCACAAGACGTCACTGCTGGAGTCCACAGTATTGACTCCAAGCTCTCTGCTTCCTCCTCCTTAAGGGAGCTGCTGACAAAAGTAGTAAAGGAGAGCATGGATAACGTGTATCACCAAACCTAACGCAGCACTGCAGTTTGTAGTACTGGATGGAAAGGTGATGTTTAATGTGTCAAAACACAATTTGGGGTCTGGAGACGCAGAGTTCAGATTTATCTCCTATAAATGTCAATCTCATATACGAGCCTTAAACCGATTTTAACTAGGGTCTAAGTTCAAAGGCTTTATGATTATCTTCAGAAAAAGAAAAAAAAACAGAGCTAGTTCTAGCTCACTGTGTTCTTTCTACGTGAGGTTACAAAATGTAATGCCATTCTAGAAGTAGAAACTGACTCAGTTTATTGGACCAAGTAGGGAAAGAGTCCCCTTGGGGACAAGTGGCTAATCTAGACTTAAACAAGGGTAGTTGGGACACATGTGTAGATATGAAACATCCTATATAGCAGGTACTTTCCAAACACCAGTTTAGTTTCTTAGTATACTGATGCCTAAATAGTGTGTGGTTTAAAATGACTGTATTTGCATACATTCATAAAATCAAATGTTATAGATAAAATTCTTTGTGTTGCTAAATTTCCATGGGTGATGATTTCCAGTTTTCAAGAATGGTAGGGTTTATTTGGCAGGGTGGCTGTTGGTACTGTTCTAACTCCCACCAGCTCTAGCTAGTGGGAGTTATAAAATAATAGGGCTCAGATCTTCTCTTTGTGAAGCGCTGTGAGTTGCTTGCATCTTAGAAGGTAACAAACTGCCACTCAATGTACCAACAGAAGCCCAGGAATGACTCTTTAAATGACCATGACGCCAGTTTGGTTTGCCTTAATACGATAATTCATGAAGTAACTTAGAGCATGCATAGGGGTACCCCCCTTCCCTGAGGTGGTCAAGTCTCATCATTGTATAAACTCCTACGACCTCAGGAGTTCGGTTAGCCAAAATCTTTAAAGGACTAAAACCTCAAATGAGAACTTATGGGAAAACATGTCAGATGTCATGAAGAAAGGTACGTGTTATATCCAAATATAAGAAATGTATATATAGCAATATCTATCCTCCCACCAACTTATCACAGCCTGGTTAATCAATAAACCAGTATAACTGATCTGGGGGCTAAGAGTTAGCTATAGATTTGAGGAAATAAAACATCTATAAACTGATAAGAATTCACGATTTCTGATAAGAATTCACGATTTCCAAACCAGGAAGGAGAGAAATAAATGCCCAAGGGAAAAACATTTTGTTTTAAGTAAATTTCATATAACTCACAGGCCAGCTTAAAATAAGCCTCAGTACATGATAGCATAAGGAACAAAGTGGGCCAGGAGAGCTAGACACACCTAAATGAAATGACAAAAATGAAATATAACCATTTTAATGCATGAACATGCCCATGAAAGAAACAAGACAGAAAGAACACACAAAACAGAAAGAAGTAGAGAAAGAATTTAGAGGGGAATCCTTATCAACAAAACAAAGAATTACTCTGGGCACCAAATCCCAAGTGGGATGAATAAAAAGTAGAACCGAGGGCAAATGACTAAGGAGGTACACTGAGAACTGGTACATACTTGTGTGAATAAAAGCAGAAAGGCCAATTCAAGAAATAAGATGTAACTTACAAAAGACATAGTAAGTAGCAAAGCATTCTTTAAGTATGTCAGGAACAAAAGAAGGTTAAGGGAAAATAGCTCCTTTATTAGATGGGAAGGAAAAGTAATCACGGACCACACTCGGCAAAGAGATGCTCACATTTTTTTTTTTTTTTGTAAAAATGGAACTCAGCTGGGAAATGGGAATAGAGACAAGCACCATAGCCTGGGATGGAGATAAGGAGAAGACTTAGCAATTGACTATTCGAATGAGTCAGAAAGGTTCAACTCTTTAGGGCTTGATAAGTTGCATTCCCAGATGCTAAAAAAATAAAATAAAATAACTGAAGTCATTACAGGGTTGCTAGTTCCCATTTATTCTGGAGGGTTAAAAAGTACCTTCATACTATAATCTCCTCTCCTAGATTTTTAGTTCCTGAAGAGCAGAGAATGACTCCCATCTCCTTTGGGATGCCCCGGCGATCTCAGGCAGCCCTGTGCATGTAGTGGTGCATTAATGAGGGCTGCAGACTGAGAACACAGAAAGAACACTTTCTGTCTGATCTAAAAAGGAGGAGTGGAGACAGATGACCCTGAAAATGTTACATCTGTATGCTTTGATCTTGGAAGAATATATTAAAATACCACAAAAATCAATTTCCAAACATCTTGAAGATTCACAAATAGATGTTTCGCTTGAAGAAACTATAAAGTAATTTATTTCTAGTTATTTTGAGACAATGTCTCGCTTGCACAGTGGGCCCAGTTCTGGGTCTTACAACTGAGAAGGGATATTTGAGTTATGGAAGCCTTTCTCTGGAGGATTATTCCCATGTGTATTCAAGCTGGGCACCCTTACCAGTTGCTTTCCCTTCCAGAGGCTGAATCACAGGTGGTCCACCGAAAGCTCCCTCCTGATGTGTACTCTTGTGTAAGGGGGTCTCTTAGGTTTGGCTACCTGTGGCCTTGCCTTCTTGACCTATAACACAGACTCTCTCCTTTGGGCCTAGTTCTGACTCTTTTGGGCTCCATTCAAGGACTTGACATTTTAGACTGCTTCTGGTTTCCCTTAGCCACCTCCACCAGGACTGGGACTTCGGCTCCTCTCTGCCATGCAGTCACAGGTGCACCACACTCACTTGGAGACCCCATTCCAGGCCTGAGCTCTGTCCCTAATTGGAAGAGGACAGTGAAAACTATACATGAGGCTGTTTAATTGTATCTGTTCTATTGGATTTTATTCCAAGTCAGTAAGTATTAACGGCCTGGAGGCCAGCATCATGGTAGGCAAAACACTTATGGTCCCTCTGGTCAAGTAGCTTACAATTTAGTCCTAGCCCCACCACTTACTAGCTTGCAACCAAGGGTAGATTATGTAACCTCTACACGCCTTTTCGTCCCTATTATCAATACCACTTACCTTGCAGAGCTGTTGCAAGGACTGAGTGAGATTATGCATGTAAAGCTCTTAGCCTACTTGGTACAAGGTAAATATTCAATATATGTTAAGTAAAATTAAAATAAACAAAAAACAAATTCATGCTAAGAGACCAGACTTTCACACACAAAAATAGCTAGAGAACAGTAAAAGCTGATATATGGTTAGGTGACAAAATATGCAGTATATTTTCTGAGGTGACAGAAATAGTCTATATTTTAATTGGGGTGGTAGTTACACGGGTATATAAAGTTGTCAAACCTCAGTAAATTCTTCACTCAAAATGAGTGTACTTTATTATTTATAAATTATATTTCAATAAAGTGGAATTTTCAGATATGTACTATAGACAACATTTGCTAGATAAGCACATGCTCGCCAGAGGCTCTAGGGGTCAAAGAAGACTTCCAGGAGGAGGTAGGGCTTGAGCTACACGGTAAAAGATGAGAAGGCCAATGGGTGAAATGCATTTGGCACCTGTGGCATAGTGGGGCAAAATTAACCTGCCTGGAGAGAAACTAGAATCTGGGGTATAGCTAGCTTATCAGGCAAGATGGGCCAGAGCGTGAAGGGCCTTGAATGCAGACAAAAGACTATGGGCTTGACTCCATGGACGATAAAGAACCACTGTTGAGTCTCAAGCAGAGGTATAATATGATGAAGGGTGCTGTTTAGGAAGATTAGTCTTACAGCTTGAAATTGGGAAATGAGCTAAATAACCCCTCAAGGTCACTTCCAGCCCTCCGATTCTCCAATTACCTTTATTATGTTCTATATGTTAGTTATTTTACTACACTGCAATTTTAGCTAATGACTATAAACTGTCAAAAATCACATTTAAAAACACACTAAAGAACAGAAGAAGTATTAATGTAGACCTTGATCCTTATACTTTTCTAAAAGCAGATAGAACATATTCAAACAGCAACAGAAGAGACTAAATCGTCAGGGCTCAGTAACAATGAAAACTGAAATCTTTTCCATATATATACGTGTGTGTGTGTGTGTGTGTATGATGATTTCACACATTTTATTGCCAAGGTCTGCTTTATGAATGGCAGACTTTTTTGCTAACGAAAGTATGCTGTGCTAAAAATAATAATGTAATATTATCATTAAAGTAATATTAAACAAAGGAATGAATGATATCCAAAACTGGTTTGCTTCATGACTTATAGGGAAAATAATAGATGTCTATTAGAATTATCCAAAGGATTAAGTGCAGGTTGCTCTACAAATGAACGAAAAAATAACGTATCAACCATTTCTAAAAGGTTTTCTTTTTAACAGAGGACAAGTCAATTTGCCATCCAGAAATATTAACTAATTTCCTTAGCATATAACAGTGACTTGCTATTAGAACGGTGCCTTTTCCCCTAATTAATCATTATCTAAATCAAATCTTACATGCTCATTAATTTCTTACTAATCAAGATAGGAATACAGATGAAAGAAATGGCTGCATTTGAAACCAGTGGGGAAAGTGAGGATTGCTGGTGGAAGAAATCGTCTTAGGGAACCCAGATGAAGGTTACCCTTCTGTTATTTAGCCTGAAAGAACATGACCTTGCAGAGGGCACACCTGGGTATCACGAGCTCAGACTTTAAAGCAAAGATCATGCCTGGGGCCGTGACAGACTCTGCCTCTGTAAAAGGCAGGCCAAAATGTTGCTACCACACTGGAGTACTGGGAGTTTAAAGCAACCCTGGAGACAAGCCTGAGAATTAAAGAACGAATTACCTTTATCTCTACTGCCAACTGTCAATTAACTGCATATCATTTCATGCCCAGTAAAGGTTGAATCCCTAGATCACTACACTCTCCCACAAAGAGGTTCTTTCTGGACCACATTCCCAAGCAGCAGTCAAACATGTGCTCTGGGAACACAAATTCACTGATTACATTCAGCCTGCCAAAGTGGTGAACAATTCATTCATACAACATTTACAGAATGCCTACTTTGTGCTAGGGTCTCTGCCCAACCCAAGGAATACAGTAACGAACAGGACACAGTCCCTGCCCTGGGGTTCACAGATTGGTCCAGGAAATGGACTCCCAAACTATCAATAACTAGAAACTTCTAGGTCACTCTGGACACCTCATTCACCTTCATCCCCTATAGCCAACTGTCACTAAATCCTACTGGTTATGCTTTTTAAATGTCCCTCATCATTCATCTTCTTTCCATCCTGGCCTCATCACCTCACCTCTTTTCACTTGGAAAACTATTACAGCCTCTAAACTGGCCTTCCTGCCTCTACCCTCTCTTCCACCCAAGCTGGAGAGAGACGTTGCTAAAGTACATATCTGATCACATCGTTCTCCTTCTTAAAAACGGAGCAGGGCTTCCCTGGTGGCGCAGTGGTTGAGAGTCCGCCTGCCGATGCAGGGGACACGGGTTCGTGCCCCGGTCCGGGAAGATCCCACATGCCGCGGAGCAGCTGGGCCCGTGAGCCATGGCCGCTGCGCCTGCGCGTCCGGAGCCTGTGCTCCGCAACAGGAGAGGCCACAACAGTGAGAGGCCCACGTACCGCAAAAAAAAAAAAATAAAAATAAAAATAAAAACGGAGCAAAGACACAGGCGTGTGAAAGTGGGTGGCATATACAGGCATTGCCAAGGAACCTGGTAAGGCTAGAGGGAAAAGCGAGCTGGTGGAAAGTAGCTGGGGCCGGATAAGGAGGAGTATGTGAGCCCCGCCACCAGAGGATTCCTAGTTATCTTTGGCTATTTTTTGTTTGTTGTCTTTTTACATTTTTTTCCAGCTTTCCTGAGGTATAATTGACTCTGACTTATCTGTGGATTGGATTCTCACAGGAGAGAGTGTTCGAGGGGGCAGAGATGCACTCCAAAAGCTTTCTGTCCTTTGAATTCCCATAGCACTCTGCATCCTTTATAAAGACACTTCTCACACTCTCTAACTTGCATCATGGTTACATTTGCATGCCTTATCTTCACTAGATTTAAGTTCCTTCAGGGAAAGACCCTTGACTGACTTATCTTTGTATCTCAAGGGGCTCGCTGACGTTTGGGCTTGATGTCCTCCCCTTTGACTTGGAAACAATGCCAGAACTTCAAGAGAGTTCAGTTTTAAAGGAACCAGGTCAGATTAATTGATGCTAATAGAGCAACTCGTAGAAGAACAGTATTCCAGGAAAACTAAAGAATCCTCAGAGCCCAAAATGGAGGTCTCTCTCACCTCCTCTTCACCCTTCTTCTCTTCCCTCCAGCACCCCCCCCCCACATTATTTAGACAGGGTAAAAACCCTAATAAAAACAAAATTGGGTTGGAGGATATGCCAGTTGGGATAAAGAATCTTTTTATTTATTTATTTTTGGCTGCATTGGGTCTTTGTTGCCGCACGCGGGCTTTCTCTAGTTGCGGCGAGAGGGGGCTACTCTTCGTTGTGGTGCACGGGCTTCTCATGGCGGTGGCTTCTCATGTTGCGAAGCACAGGCTCTAGGCGTGCAGGCTTCAGTAGTTGTGGCACGCGGGCTCAGGAGTTGTGGCTCGCGGACTCTAGAGCGCAGGCTCAGTAGTTGTGGTGCACGGGCTTAGTTGCTCCGGGGCCTGTGGGATCTTCGCAGACCAGGGCTCGAACCCGTGTCCCCTGCATCGGCAGGTGGATTCTTAACCACTGTGCCACCAGGGAAGCTCCAGGATAAAGAATCTTTTAGAATTCTGCCAGAGGGACTAAACCAAGGCAATTTTCCTGTCTCCCCCTAGTCACTCTTTCACTAGTTGTTATTCTACTCAGATAAGTAGCGGAGATCCCATGTTTTAGGAGATGTATAATTTTTATTCTTCAGATACAATGTTCAAATACGCAGACCTGAAGCATAGCTGAGAATTTCAACACCCTAGGCCCAATCTAAGTGCTAGGCCATTTCCCCTGTGTATGAAATCACATGGGCGGGGGGAAGAACCCTTCCCTAAAGTGTTATTATCTGTTCTGCTACCAAATCAGCTGTGTGACTCAACCAAATACCTTTTCAGATCTGGGCCTGACTAGATGACCCTGCAGACAATTTCAGGTCTGAGAGTCTGCTTCCAACTATAGGTCAATCAATAGTCACTAAGCCCATTCTAGACTAGGCATTGGGAGGACACAAAAGAAGCAAAAGACCTGCCTCTGCCCTTCTAAGAAGGCTCTGTCAATAGCACTTGACAATAGCTATACATGAACATGGATATGAGGCCAAGGCAAAGACCAACAACTCAGCCTTTTCAGTGCTTCACCCCATGTAATAACCACATTCCCTTTTGTATACCCCTTTGTCTCCAGAGGCCAACTAATGTCAGACAGCTTCCTGATGGATGGCACGCAATAGCAAAGGGAAGGACTCTGGAATCAGACCAGGTTGTGAATCCCAGCTTCACCACGTAACAGCTGTGTGATCTTAGGCAAGTTACTGAATCTCTGAGCCTCAGCTTCCTTATCTATAAAACAGGAACAATAACACCTACCTCTCCAGGTGGTTGTGAGAATTAAACTCCTATTTAATGTTTCCCAAACACATGCCTTCATTTCCTGCTTCCCTAGAACAAGTTCCCCTTAGAGTAGAGAACTCTGGTAAATTGGGATGATTCAAGAGACCCAGAAAGTTCTCTTCTGTAGTGGACTGAACGGTGCCCCCCCAAAAGATTATGTCCATGTACTAACCCCTAGAACCAGTGAATGTGACCTTATTTGGAAAAAAAGGGTCTTGCAGATGTAATTAAATTAAGGATCTCAAGATGCGGTCATCCTGGATAACCCAGGTGGGCCCTAAATCCCATGACATGTCCTTATGAATGACACACAGAGGAGAGACACAGGAAGAACAGAAGACCATGTGAAGACAGAGGCAGACATTGGAATGATGCAGCCACAAGCCGAGGAAGGCCTGGAGCCCACAGAAGCCGGAAGAGGCCAGGAAGGACCCTCCCAGAGCCCTTGGAGGGAATGCAGCCCTGCGGACACCTTGATTTTGTACTTCTGGCCTCCAGAACTGTGAGCTAATCAACTCAGTTGTTTTAAGCCAGCAAATTTCAGGTCATTTGTTCTGGCAGCCCTCGGAAACTAGTACACCCTCTCTCTCCCACCTATAAGTACCTGCCTAGTAATGTCTAAAGGTTTCATCGTGGGTGAGTTACTACTTGGTTAAGCAATTTCGTCAGGTGTTGTCTTAAAGCGTAATGTTCCTTGAGTCATTCCCTCATACCTCAAGGCTAAAGAGTTTACCTGGGAGCTTCCTGGAGCACAGGAAAGAGGGGGTGTGGTGGGGGAGTTAACCCAGCACACCTGGATAGGGACATGGGGCGATGTCAAAGGGAAAGATTGCAAAAAGATCAAAGGGGCCAAAACCAAATTTTATCTATGCTCAGCCTTGAGAAAGTCATATTGATGAAGCCCAAATGTTACTTTAACAGCATAGTCCCATACTACAAAACGGAAGTCTTGCAGAAGCAAAAAAATAACAACATTGCCTCAGTCCTTGGTTCATATTCCAGAAAGTCTGTTAGGAGGGTGCTCAGACTAATCCAAATGCCTCATTCTCGCTGCTCAAATGTGTTTGTTTTCAACGTATGGACACCAAGGGGGGAAAGCAGGGCTGGGGATGGGGGGGCGGTGGTGGGATGAATTGGGAGATTGGGATTGACATGTATACACTGATGTGTATAAAACAGATAACTAACGAGAACCTGCTGTTTAAAAAATAAAACAAAATTCAAAAAACAATGTTTGTTTTCTTAAGCCTGATAAATTAGGTGTATTTTGTATACATGAAAAAAAGCATTTTAAGCTATTAGCAATCAAATAATCACAAAGAGAGCTGGGCAGCAACGGAATATGCCTATCAGTCTGGGCCTCCAGCCCAACCCTGAATTTGGTAGGAGTTTCTCTTCACATTACACCTGCCCTAGTCTTCCAGCACTTCTGGAGACGCTGTTTAACCAGCTCTCAGGCAAATCTTTCTGATGTCCAATTGCCCTTACTGTTAAGATGCTTCTCCCAGCTCTAATGGCTAACCTAAATTTCAGTTTCAAGCCGTTGCACCTTGTAATTACTTTCTCAGCTGCTGTAAATAATCTGTGCCCTCTATTTTATCTTTCCCCTTTCCCCATGATAGGGACCTGTGGAAAAAGGAGTCGGTTGCCTTGTTAGTACAACATACACACTGCACCTGAGCAAAATGCAACCAAAAGAAAATCAAACACTCACTCTTGATCCCTGAGTGAGAAACAACGTTATTGATCTTTTCCTTTTTCCTATCCTTCAGCTGATCTGAGTGTCTACACTGACATGCTCTAGTGCTGTGGCATTTATGCCATCTTGGGGACTAGCTGTGTAAATGCTCCAGTAATTTTATACAACTTCATCATACTGTTGTGTTAGAACTTGAGTATCTGAAAGACTGAGGAGAACAGATTTTCCGCCTCCTTCTCCTCCCCCACTCTCATGTAATATGAATCAAAATCTTCACTAATTGGCCCTCCTCCTGCCTGTTACTGAAGTCTAGACTTGGTGGCAACCCCTTCTGTGGAAGAGATTTAATGAAGGAGAAAGTGCATGGGAGGGGAATTGGCAAGCAAACCACTGCAAAGCAGCTATAAGAAACTTGGAGGCACAAGGAGTTTTGGGTAAGCTGAGATTGGAAACTAAAGGATATGGTTTCAAACACACACAGACACACACACACACACACATTGGTGAATTCACTTTACCCTGAACCAAATGTTTCCTAAAATTGAGGAAATTTTAAGTTGCATTAATGCAACACATAAAAGAGTTTTCAATGATGCTCAGTAGTGACTTTTTTCCTCCTTGCTTTCTTTGGGAGCCATGAAAAACAAAAATAAATTACCAAACAGGTAATTTGGGGATTTGCCTTCCATTCCCATGATTTCACCGAAAAACTCAAAAATTTCTAATAGTAACTTCATTCTCCTGTCAAGCTGGGGGTGATTCAGATACAGAGCTCTCCAGAGCCCAGCGTGGGTTCCAAGAGGGAGTGCCAGGAGGGCTCCAGATCAAGCTGTAAGAACCAAGCCTGGATCCAGGATCTCCCTGTGGGCTGCTAGTATTATAGTCTGACCTGCCTCCTGAAAGCCACCAGATCCAGGATCTCCCTGTGGGCTGCTAGTAGTATAGTCTGACCTGCCTCCTGAAAGCCACCAGCTCTCAAGACTGCAGCAATTTCGTTTGGGAATGTCTGCCTCATTTAACTTTTACTTGTTTTCAAGAAAGAACTGAAATAAAGTAGAAATGACATGGGAACCATGGAGCCAGTTCTCCCAAAACCATGCTGACCGCCTATGTATGTCTAAGGAGTGCGGCATTCAAGGTAGCTGAGGCTACAGTCAACTAGGGCAGTGATGGAAACAGTTTGATGCAGTCACTGAGGCAGTTCAACTCAGAGACGATAACCTTCACTGAACGGGAAAATCGAATGCCCGTGACCCCAGGCTGCTGAGCTGCATTTGGGACGCAGCATTCCCACAGATTCAAGCCATCGCTCTTCCAAGGCCCTCCTCCTTCCGCTCAACAGATACGGAGACCCTCCATGCATGGTCCTCATCTGTCTCCATGTCTGCCTCCCCCACCAAGAACAGAGAGAGGGGAGTTTTTTTCTTCGAATCCCCAGCATCTCACACATACTGGGTTCTCAAAACTGGTTTCAGAAGTAATCCCCAGAAATGCTGAGCCCACCACAAGAGTAGTGATTAGGAACATGGTTCTGAAACCAGATTGAGTGGATTTAATTCATTTTGTAGCTATTTGACCTTGTACAAGTCACTAAACTTCTGTAAGCCTCGGTTTTCTCATCTGTAAAATGGGAGAAATAATAACACCCACCTGGTAGTTCTATTGTGAGGATTAAATGGGATGTTGCCCATAAAGGGCTCAGCATAGCGCCTGGCTCAATAAATGTTAATGATTATTAGCACTGCCCCCACCACAGGTGCTCAATAAAAACTTGCTGAATTGAACTCACAGCAGTGGGAATGACTAGCAGATGTGAAGGCAGCTTGAGTTGTTTGGGGTTTTTTTTAACGTTTTTCCCCACCTCACTCTACACCAGATGACCTCTGAGATTTTTTTTCTTTTTCTTTTCTTTTTCTTTCTTTCTTTGTTTTTTGTTTTGTTTTGTTTGTTTGTTTGTTTTGTTGTTGTTGTGAAAAAGGATAGAATAGGGGATAGTTAGGCTCCGCTTTTGCTGATCTTCAGTTTTTCATTTAGGGCAGAAAACCAAGCCTGGCAAAGCCGGGCAGATGATTTTCTGAGAAATATGACACGGCTATTAAAAACCCTAAATGAAAGTTGTGTAATGAGCATGAATCTGAATACATTTAAGTTTTCTCTAGATCCAGTAATTCCAGCATCATCCTTATATATAGTTTTAAGTGTTTTTTTGCAAATGTGCGACCAAAACCCTAAAAGATAGCAGAATTTTTCCAGGGGTGGAGGCTGGGTTGAGGGTAGGGAGGGGTGCACAATTGTCATGAAAATTAACCCCTGAAAATGCACAGGATTTTATTACCAAATGGATGCCTGAGGAGATTACTAGATTTTTAGGGTCTTTACTATCAAGAGAGCAACCTGCATGCCTGAAATAATTAAGAAGAAACTCAATTATCGAGTAAACTGAAATTTCAAACCGCCCTGCTTACCTAAATGAGAAAAGCTGCTTAGACTAAAGCGTCATTACTTCTATTTAGACAAGCCTTAGCAAAGATATACAAGGAGCTAAGGAATGGGACCCCACATTCTTCCCTAAGCCACAACAATGCCTGTTTATGTAAATAGGATTTTCAATAACAGAACAGAATCTGAAAAAAATGTTTGCATTATTGTCTCTGAAAAAAATGCAAATGCAGAAGATGAAAGTCAAGGGGCTTTCACTATGATTGGGCACAGAATACCCTAAAATATTTATTTATTCTATGCGAGTCTGGGCCTGGATTCCAAGTGGATCTAAGAAACAAGCAATGACTCTAAAGGTCTGAGTAGAGTAGGAAGAAGCACCAAGGTTTCCCTGACTCCATGCGAGTGAGCGCATATTTATTCAAAAACTCAGTTTAAAAAGAAATAGAAGTAGTAGTAGATATCTATTTACGTTTATTTGGCAGCCCCTTCCAAAATCTGGGCCAGAACATAAATACCCTTGCCTCCATCATCACCATCTGACAATCAGACACTCTGGCCACATGACCATAACAACCTCCAGGCACAAACCAAAAGCTCATTAAAGACTATATGAAGGCTATTTATAGAAGAGCTAAACAAAGAAGGAAAGAACTACTAGCAAAATTAATTAGACTGTTCATACTTTGGACAACTATTACTATTTGTTTGAACTCAAGTGTCCAGTTCCTTTCCTGACTGGTATTGATGACTACAGAGATGCCACGTATCCAGGGTTTTCAACTGACCCTGTAGTTTTTTGGTTCAAGAACTCAGGTTTTGACCTACACTCTGTATATCAGCCTTCCTGTTGCTGTTTAGGCAGCTGATAAGAGGCAGAAATCCTTCTTGCTCATTAGGCCATTAGCTGCTGTTAAGCAAAAGGCTCAGGGAGGGGGCTGTTCAGTGGCCCAGAGGAATGTGCCAAACTCCACATATAAAGCCAGCCCCAATTTGGGGTTAAGAATTTAACCTTAAAAGGCTGACAAGTCATAAATTTGCCTGAGGTTCATATATACGTGTGACTTTCACAGTTTATATTTCCTAGCCAGGACTCAAAGTCAAAACATGCCCCTGATTAATGAATGGTACTAATTGTTATTCCTGACTTGAGAACATTAGCCTTTATCCAAAATATTTTCTTAAAAAACACACAATCTCATACTTAAAACTCTCTGGCTTAGGGGAGTTTGGATAACTGGTCAGAAAAAAAAAAAAAGGAAGAGGAGGCTAATGTTATCTGTTACTGGTGCTACCATTTTGGTAGGCAAGATTGACTGAAAAGCTTCCATTTCACTGTGTCCATCAAGCAAAGTGCAAAGGAATGTCCTCCAAATCTAAACATCTGAGATAAAGCAACCATCTGTGAGTCCACACAAAAACTGAGCTGGGGCCCGGGCAGTGCGGAGGTGGGGGGATGGAGGGGCTAAAGTATCTTTAAGCACATTTTGTCTAACTTATCTTGTTAAATATTTATACATAACTGCATAACCTAACAACCTTGGCCAAGCTTGGAGGAGATAATAGATACAGGACAAACCAAAGATCCCCAAAGTGTGAACACAAAGAAAAAAATACCAAGGAATACTCCAACTGGAATACACTCTCTAACCTGTAGTCAAATTTGAAACTAGGACACTAAAATCCTACAAATGAAACAATGTCCTGAAACGTGATAATTTCATCAGGGAAAAGCAGGCTACAATTTGGTTAGCCTACAAGGTAGGTGTCAGTTCTACCCCACAGCAGCAGTCTTTCAAAGGGGCTCCCTTATATTTAGAAAAAGGAAAGGCATTCAGTGTAAGAAAAGAGATTTCTAAGAACAGAGATGCAATTTGCATTCATTGAGAATTATGACAAAGTGAGAGAGAATGTAAGCTACATTGCAAGGATCTGAGGTATTCAAGTCAGATATATTTAGCCTTGTCCTATCTGTACAGAAAGCCTTTTAAATACTCAGAGTTCTTAGAAAGAGGAATGTAAATGCATCAGTGCATATTTTAGACCTCTTCATTTCCAAACTAAGGAATTGAATTTCACAATATCCCAAGAGAAGTAACCAGGTACCCAAATATGTGGGCAGAAATGCAAAGCCTGTTTTCTCTCCAGGATCACTGAGGGCAAGCGGATGTGGAGAAGGCAGGGGAAGATGGGGGAAGAGAGGGGAGAGAAGGAAATCAGGACCTATAGGAAAAGGAAACACAACTTAAAATAGAGAGGAAAATATAAAACCTTCCACTCATCTATTTTTTTAAGAGAACGAGAAACACAAAAGCATTCAATAAATATAACAAACCATAAAACGCCTTCTGTTCTAAACTATAACCACTTGAGAGAGTGTGAGGGCGGAAAAGAGGAAGGCGAAAAGGGAAGACGGGGAGCAGGCCAACAGACGATGAAGGGGGGACCCACTCTTCCCCTTACCGTGGGCATCACGGTAACTTGGGCTACACTTCTTATCACCACTCTATGAAATGTTGATGAGCTTTTGGGGAATTTTCCCAAAATTGTTAGTTGGTAAAACATCTCATGGCCACTAGGACCTAACTTGAAAATAAAACTGGATATTGTTGAGGGGTGGGGGAAGACTACAAATGACTGAATAAATGTTGGTTCCAATATCACCTTCAGGCTTTGCGAATGAGGCAACCTTACTCTCTCAAAGAACAAAAAGGCAATCTGACAGCTTCTGAAGGCCAAAAGAACCTTCAGGCAATGTTATTAAATTGACCCACAGTACTGAAGTTTCAAAGGCAAGAAATGACTTGGGTTTTCGAAATTAACACTTGTATAAAACCTTCAGAATTCCATGGGGGGAAATAAACCTTTATTTCAGAAATAGACTTTGAAGTTTGAAGACAAAGCAGAAAATCTGTTTCTGAAAACAGAAGGGACTATTTGAAACACTCAGCACAGTTCTCCCATGGCTCTCTGAAACTCCTCGGGAGCTCCACTCTGACTTCTGGGGGTGGCCAGAGAAGACACACCTCAGAATGCCAGTAAAAGAGGACGTGGGAAACCAATAGTTCCCTAGGGTAAGAGCAAAATGATCTCAATTCGTATGTGCCTCTGGCCACATTAAATTAAGCCAAGGCCTAGACTAGAGGTTCTATCCATCTAGGGGAGCAAAGACTGTTTTTCAAACTGTCACGAAGTTATTAGCAAATGAGCAAAGATCCCGTAGGCTCTCTCTAGCCCACCCATTCTCACTTTCTTATGCTCCCTCCTTCTCTCCCTCTCCCCCCAACACTCTGAATCTCTCTCTCTCCTTCCCCCTCCTCCCATCCTCCCCGACTCCACCCATCCCCATCAATGAATAAACAGCTGAGGCACAGCACAAACTTGAGAAATCAAAAGAACAATGATCTATTACAAGCAAGACCCTCTCTTAAGTGTGCAAGGTTCTTACCCTCAAGGGGTTTACATTTGCCTACAAAGCACCTGGGGAATGCTGTTAAAAAATACAAACTCGGATTCAGTAGGTCTGGGATGGCATCTGAGATTCTGCTTTTTTTGTTTTGGTGCCGAAACCCCGGATTGAACCAAGATTCTGCATTTCTTATCAGCTCCCAGATGCTGCTGATGCTGCTGGTACATGGGCCACACTTTAACGAGCAAGGCTCTAGTAAGAAGAGAAAAGTACATAAATGAGAGCAAAGGAGAACCAAGGCCATGGGAGAAGTTCACTGATAGCAGGGTTCAAAGGGAGAAAGGATCACATCTAGTCATGGGGAAACATGAAGTGATTCATGAAGAAGATGACATTGTACTGACACCGTGAAAAGTGGGTAAGACGGCAGCAGGCACTGATGAGAGGAAGACAGTCAGGTGGTCTGTAAGCAGAGGCTGGGAGACAGACAACTACAGGGTCCTTTCAGCAACGAGTGCCAGCCTGTTATGCTTAAATAGAGGGCACACATGTCAACAGGATAAGAGTGAGAGGCATGATGGAGGGAGACTCGCAGGACTTGGCCATTTAATTTGGATGTGAGATGTGTAAAAAGAAAAGTCAAAGATGATTTCAAGGTTTCAAGTTGGGTCCCAAGCAGAGATGCTATCACCAGAAATACAGAATGTTGGAGAGAGGCCGGTTTGTGCAGATAGGAAAAGAAAATGATGGACTAATTTTTTACTGTGTTGAAAGTGAAGTGCTGGCAGGACTTCTGGATGGAGATATCTAGCAGGAAACCAGGAAATACTGAACTGGACAGCAAGGAAGAGGTCAGGTTGGGAAGAGATGGAGGAGTCATTCAAGCAGCGAAGATAATGAAGTCATGGGAATGGCTGTGGGAATGAACAAAGAGAGAACAGAAAGGGCAAAGGACAAACGCCACTGGAACACTTGCATCTAATAAAGGGTGGGAGGAAGAGCGTAAACAAGCAAAGAAAGAATCAGTTTTACAAGTAGGAGGGGAACCCAGCGTGTACAATATCTCAAAAGTCAAAGGAGTGTGGGAATTTAAGTCAAAGACTTTATATCCAGACCATATTCCTTCCCCTCGTAATCCAATGTGTACACTGGAAAGAGCATGAGCTATGGAGTGAGACAAATCTGGATGTATAATAAATCCTGGCTCCACCACTTACACAACCTTTGGGAAAGTAAACCTTTCTGGGCCTCAATTTCTTCATCTGTAAAACGGACATGACATCACCTACCTTTCAGCTTTGCTGTGTAGATTACATGAGAGATTAAATATAAAACAACTGACACGTAGTAGGCACTCAGTAAATTGTAGTTTTCATGCTCTTCACTTGTGGCCCTTCCAAACTATTCCATCAACCTAAAAGTAGCCTCAAAAAATCTACCTAAGAACAAGGAGTTTCAAGCTTATGTTGAATGAAAATAGATACCCTGATGAAGGTAAACTCGTGAACAGGGAAATTAAAGAAACCATTATGCCAGAGAAACAGAAAATTATACAATCCTCTCCCCCAACCAACCAAAAAAAAAATATCACATCCCCATAGACACTTAAGTAAAGATCAGCCCAATTACACAAGTATTCCTAGTATTTGCTTGGAACCACATGTTTCAAAGGCTAGCCAGCATGGCCCAGTCTGAAATGGAATAGAGACCAGAGCTCCAAAGCTACACAGTATTACAGCATTCCTTCTCCAAAGGGGGAGAGCCAGAGGGGCCTACATGTTGGAACCAAGCCGATCTGTGGAACTCAGAACCTGCAGACACTTTATGAGTGGCGGCATTGTTTGCACATAAGATATATAAAAACAAGGCTTTCCAGACATAAATGTAATGTATGATTGTGAAAGACCACCCACTGCTAAGAGTAACAACGACTTTCAAACAGTTTAAATGACACACATAATTATTAATTATTGCTATCAAAAATAATAGAAATCTGATCCGTTGATTCTAATGTATTTTTCTACACAGAAGTATGTGTGGTGTGTGTGTGTGTGTGTGTGTGTGTGTGTGTGTTGGAGTACATTATCTTATTTGCAAAGTCTTGGACTATGACAACATATACTCATACTTTTAATCAAAAGAGTTCTTAAAGTCTTTGGCAGTTTTTAAAAAAACTCGCCAGATGTTGGCAAAACACATTTTAAGACATGTCACATGCAAAAGCCTGGAAAATATCATCCACACCCATGACTTCCAACTTGAGCCTATATGTCGATGAGTCCCAACTATGCTTCTCCTGAACTCCAGAAGAGTATATACACTCTTTCCCAGTGATCTCATCTATCCCCAGTTTTCAATTACCATCTACATGCGGACAATGTCCAAATATGTTATCTCCAGCCCTGACTGCTCTCTCTTCTATTATCCAACACACAACCTCAACTACCTACCAGACATTTCTGCCTCAATGATCAAAGGACCCCTCAAACTCAACCTGTGGAAAATCAAACTCATTATTTCACCCCTCAAAAATATGTTCCTCCTGTGTTTCACTCATTTATTCAACAAATATTTACTAAGCACCTATTATCTGCTGTAGCCTCACCACCCCGCAAAACTAGAAGTTCTAGACTCTCCCTTCTGTCCTCATAACCAGTCACCAAGTCGTGTCTACTCTACTTCCTCTATTCTCTCAACTTTATCTTTTATTGTCCTAGTTACTGCCCTGGCTTTTCACGTGTATTATTAAAACTCCCTGCCACCACTCACTCCCCACTTATCCTCCATCCTAAATGGCGTTTCCTCTTCTTAAGATGTTTTCATGGCTCCTCACCAGCCTTGGATACAGTCCAACAAAACTCCTCAGCATCTCCTACCTACTTTTCTTTTTCATCTTTCCTCTACTTTCCCCACATCTCTACTCCAAACAAGCCAAACTAGTCCAATACAACAAATATGTCATTTTGTCTCTTAAATCTGTACCTTTGCACATACCGTACAGGACAGCCCACTTAAGGCAACTAGGCACCCTCTTCCATAGCTCAGCAGCACCCAGATCCCCACTGGGCACCCAGCTCATCATGCTGCCTTGACATCCATGGTTTTCCTTACTGGGTCCCTCCCTAAGCAATGGTTTATCTTATTCATCAGCTCAGTACCTGGCATAGAATCAGTGCTCAATAAATGTTGGTTGAAGCAAAGAATGAATGGAAAACTTTTAAATATTTATGCAGAGATAGCATATAAAGTTCATTATTAGTAGGTTCATTTTCTGACAATTTCCATCTGTTTTCCAAAACAGTTAAATGTGGTTCCCCAATAAAATCACTCCATGAAACCTAACTTGAAGTGCCTCTTGGGTCACAGTCTCATTTCTACGGAGCTCAACACGCAATCTAGCCAGTGCTAGAAGTAGTTCTCCAAAATGAACCAAATTCACAGTATGGGTTAACCATCACTACTTCAACAAGGATCACGCCTCTGTACTTAGGGAAATGATGGAACTTTATAAATGAGCAGTAGCTCTATGATATCAGTGGCAATTAGCTCTGCAACAATTTGGGGCCAATCCAACTGAAAATGGTTTACTCAGGCTCTGAAAAGCTGTACCCCCCAGTTCTTCCCAGTGTAGGTTAGGCTTATTCTCTAGATTATTAAGGGGGTACAGTTGTAGGGATATTTTATATGTGTGTATGTATGAGTATACAAATGTGTGTGTGTGTGTGTGTGTGTGGAACCAAGCAGATCTGTGGCACTCAGAACCTGCAGACACTTTGAGTGGTTGCATTGTTTGTACATAAGATATATAAAAGCAAAGCTTTCATGACACAAATGTAGAGTATGATTGTGAAAGACCACCCACTGCTAAGAGTAGCAATTCACAACTTTCAAACAGTTTAAATAACACATAATTACTAATTGTTGCTATCAAAATAATAGAAATATATATTCATACATATGTATAATCTATGAATATATATGTAAAACATATGCAAATACCACATTTAGATAAAGCTGCAGCTAAAATCTCTCTCTACTTGTCACTTCCTCCTCAAACTTTAGTTTTGAAAGAGGGGCAACAAGGCTCCCAGGGCCACAGAGAATAGAGAAATATGCTTCAACTTCACCACCCTCCTTCCTCAGTCTCTGCTGCAGATCAGTTTAGAAAATGATACATTCAGAGAATCAGTCATTCTCTAGGTATATGCCATCCTAGGACCTCATTTGACAGTGATCAAGTCCTCTAGAATATGTCTTTAGGTATTTATTCTTATAGTCATTCCAACCTTTAATAATAACTCTGTACAAGGCACTCTACTCGCCACTCTAGAGGATACCATGACAATCAAACATGGCTCCTACATTCAATGGGCATAGGGTCTGTCAGAGGCTATGAATAAACTATGGACTTCAAAAAACATGGATACTAAGTAAGAAGTATAAATAAGGTAATTCTGGGAACCGAATGCAATTAGGGCATATCTCTGTATTATCTCTGCACACATGATAATTTCCACGTTCAAATGTTTTCCAATCCTTTCCGTCTGTTATGTGCCAGTTAACTTTCTGATATATACCAGAATGAGGGCTCTTAACCTACTCCCTGTATCCATCACCCTAACTCTTCCTCTCTTCACCACGTTTCCCTCAGCTTCAATCATCCAGACCAAAATCTGACAAAGAGCAATGGAGAATCCCAGGATGCCAGAACACATACTGGAAGTATGTATTACGCAGAGTGTGGGAGAGAGGGAAGAGAACCATAATTAAGAAGGAAACTATGCAAATAGAATTCTAACATTATTTTTAAATGATCATCATTTCTTTCTCTTTTCCCCTCTTTCCTACTTGGGCCTGTATCTGAAAGAACTCCCAATGGGTCATCACTGGCCAATTTTGAAAGTATGCCCTAATGCATACAGAAATTAAGAGGACTCTCAGGAGGCCCTTTAGACTACTCCAATAAAATTCCCATGGCTGAAACCCACTTTGGATTATGTCCTTTTCCATGTACATTTATGAAGTTTGATGTTATAGGTAAGAAACACCAAACACTGAGGGAAAACTTATATACATTTAGTGTATGCTTCTGTAACCAGTTGCATTATTTTCACACTAAATACCACAGATCTGTAAAGTGAAAATAAATATATGCATTTACGTATACGTAAATATATTTATTTTTAAACTACTTAAAATAACCTTGTAAACAAGCACAAGCTACTTACCTCTTGTAAGACTTGGCTAGTCTACTTTTTCCAGGGAGTTATAGTACAGCCAAATGAATTAAGTCAATGTCCTTTATCACTTACCCATAGACAACAAATGGATTTTTGACCTGAAAAAGTAGTTACTTTTTTAGAAACCTTAGTATATTGGTAAAAAGGAATCAGCTACTTAAATATTGGTTTTACGGAAATTTTATGGTTACATTTATAATTCCATTCATTCATTTAGCCTACAAATATTTATGGGGTACCTATTATTTGTACTATGCACTATGCTAGACACTGACGATACAAAGATACATAAAATACAGCCCCTATAACCTTGAGGAGATCACAGTCTAGTAGGGAGATACAGATGATCACAAACACATACCTTAAAGATACCATAATAAGGATTTCTAATTTTCCAGTAATAAACTTATATTCAAAAGGCCAGTTAAAATTCTACTCTCAAAGTTTGCTGAATTTATAAGAAATAAATGCATGCTTCATTGTGGGAATTTTGAAAAATACAGAATACTCTCAAAATCATCACTTCTGAGAAATGTACATCTTTCAGGTGAATGGCTGGAATACAGTGTGTGGAAATTTCATTTATAATGGCTTTAACTTCTCTGTTCCTTTTTACTGCCACTTTCACTAGTATTTTATCTCTCTTCCTATCAATTATTTATCAATATAAGCCTATTAAGTATACTTCAAAGAGCTTAGTAGATTTACTAATCTAGCATATAAATACAATTTCAGCTACTAGGCATAATTAACTGTTCAGAACACTAGCAAAGCATTTGGGTCCTAACATTGACTCCTTTTTCCTCATGAGAAAAAATACAAAGTCTCAAATAAGGCTTCATGTAGCTACACACATAGAGAGGCAAAAGTGAAAGTACCTTCCTTGTTAATCAATGCGGAGTCATTTTTGTTTAAAAATGGCAAACAAGTATTCCTAATAATTAGCACTTGGATAATTAATATTTAATTGGCCTAATTCGAAGAAGAGAACTAATACTTTACTTTGTATATTCAACAAGGTATTCAAGTGAGACTATAAGGTCCCAGTGAGCGTTTTCCCCTCACACACAGCATTTCAAAATGCACATTTTCTCTGCTGATATGCTCACCTTCGGGTTGCTGTGTGAATCGCAGTGTTCCTGTCATTACGTTTCAGAAGATAAATTCCCATTACTTTATGCTGTCTCTAAAGCCAGTCCGGGGCCGACGACTTGGACACTATTTTCTGATGCTCATTGCTTAATGGAGTGCTGGGGATCCTGTTTCAAGCCTGACAATTTGCTAAATATGGGCAGATTACTGGGGGATTTTTCTGCCCACACTTTCCATTAGACCCTAGATTACCAAAAACATCAAACCTGCTTAGAAGCTCAGCTAGGGCTGAAGAGATGCTGGCTCCTGGTACGGTCTCTGGAATTGAGCCTGTGCACAAATTCTGATCCCAGGTTACAGAAACCTGTGAGGTACATCAACAGGTCCATGCATGTGTCACAGCTCAACTCCCAAATATGGTAATGTCAACATTAGTGAGAAAGGTCTAGCTGACATTAAATCAAAGAGAGTTTGATTTAAGAGATGTCTTACAATTTATGTGCTATAATTGGTGATCTTTAACGATACTAGGGCAGTCATAACAATGTTGCTAATTTCAATTTGTTCTCTGGGTACTCAACATTCATAAACACTGCCTGATGGTAAGAGTCGCCAGCTAACTGAGGTAAGCCCGAACCAGTCTCCGGTCAAAATATATGCAGCTTGAAAAGTTTGTCCACATACCCCAATAATGTCTCATAAAAATCTGGACTTAGACTTTTCAAATAAGTAAGATGAGATCTAGCTTAAGAAAGTATTTGAGAGTTTCATAGAAGAATACATAACGATCTAGAAATTCTATTATCAATTATTTACTAAATGCTCTACGGTACTCTTAGCATTGTGCTCAACACTGCATCAAATACAGTGCTTTCCCTTTAAGGAGCTTATAATCTAAAACATACAAATAACCATATGCAGAAAAAAAGCGAGAGATCAGAGTAAAAGGAAGCATTCACAAAAATGTACAAATTCAGCATGCCAGAACTTTTCAGTTGAGCAATATGATCCCCAGTGAAATTCTTTCCAAATGATGTATCGTGTGCACAAGTTATAAGTGATTATCTTCAATTTTCTTAGAAATGAGTAATAAGATACCTCTTAAGAACCATGCTTTTGTATATGCATCAAACACTACAGTTGGCGTGGTCCTATTGATAACTGCCATTTAAGGAGAACATATTTTCTGCCTTGTCTCACATCAGACAAATCCAGACCTCTTTTCTCCCAGGTTGGTAATAAGCTGCCTTTTTCTAGGCTACAGTGAACAGCAAACATTGCAACTCCAAAGATGGAAGCAGCAGAATGCTCAAAAATATTGCATCAAAATATTGGATACAACCTACCAGCCCATAAGAAAAAAAAAACACATTGCAAAACTGACACCATCTGTGTCATCTAGCATCCATCAAAATCCTCTTATGCTTCTATTTCCTAATGCTTACAAACAGAATTTGCTCCAAGAATTAAGAAAACTTTTTAAGATGGCGGCCCTATTAAGCGACCTCTCCCTATCTCCCACTTCATCTCGTCAGTTCTTTTCCCTTGCCCAGGCTGGCTATTGTGACCATTTCAGCCAATTTCCTGGAGGTATTTTCTAGCCCTTTTCACCCTATTTAATCCCACAAGTTTCCTGAGAAGCCTGTTTACTTGTATGCTCCCCCACTAGACTGTGAGCGCCTTGACAAAAGGGACTATGTCTTACTCCTCTCGGCACCCCCAAAACCTAACACAGAGCCTGCCAAGCAGCAGGCAGTCTGAGACTCCTTTCAGGCCAAGGCGCTCCACCGACCATCAGCCGTCTCCTCAATCGGATCGATGCTTCCCTCTGAGAACATCCCGTTACCGATCACCAGGATTAGCGTAATAAATATATTCAGACCACATTTGAGAGAGTTCTCTAAACTACTCCAAGTTAGCACATGGTGATACAACTTTTTCAAAGTTTGAACAAATCACCTGCTCACTCAACTGTCCAGTGCAATCTCAGAGGAGAGAAACCCCTCCCACACCTCACTCTTCTCTCCTGACTTTAGGACCACTAACTGCTTCCAGTTAATTGGGGAACCACAGCTGGCAACCCGGAGGAGGTTACTAGTTCTCATACTCTAAAGCAATAACAACGAATACCAAACTCTCTTTTCGAGAACGTTGATTTTTATTTTGATGTTGTTTCATCTATTTGAGAAACTCCAAGTCAGTTTTGGCTTTTCAAGGCTGCCTTTTACCCATTCGGGCATTTGGCCTCCTGGATTGGTTCTTGCACTTTCCAAGGCCCTCTAAGGCAAGATTCCTCAGTCTTTGGGGAGTTGCAACACTACCACGGTTTGTTTGATTTTCTCATTCCCATCCGTCCCCTTCACCACCACCCCTACAAAAGTGGTGTATGGCATTCATAAAGTGAATTACACTTGATTTTTGTTTAGAGGAGGTTTTTTTCAGACTTCTGTAACATTCCCTTGAGACAACTGGAAACATCGTTGTCTGATTACTAGCTCACTTTCCTCGCCTAAAATTGTATCCATTCCTGATTGCGCCTGTGGGTAGGTTAAGCAAAACAAAATAAACATCTAGACTTATGAGCTCATTGGCTTTTTTCTGAATTTTTCTAAATTAAATAAGGGCAAAAGAGCTGCACTGAAAGTCAGTTATATGGATTTTTCTGCCAAATGCTAACTCTGTGTGCCTGGTTTCCATCTGTGGTGCTTTCCAAGTTACAAATCCTTAGGAAAAAAAGAGTGGGGTACGAAAAGATCTATGGATTTGGGGGGCATGCTATTTAGAGTTGCTATCCTGTGCCTTTGAACACTAAAAGACATGGGAACGTGAGATCGTAAGGCTTTAGATCAGCTTTGTGGAAGTCTAGCGTAGTCCTTCAGCACCAGTGATTTATTTTTTAGGCCTGCTGATTTCAAATGCCATTTAGTCTCATCCATATTAGCATAAGAAATGTACCTTATCCACTCTAACCCAATTCTGCTAATGGCCTAAGTTAACAGTCAATCCCATGCTCCCCCTAAGTGAGACAAGACATTCTTGAGGATTTCTCCTTACTGTGACCAAATCTCGTTTTATCTGGGACAAAGAAAGCTTTAATGCAGTTAATATAGTGGAGCAGAAGAAATGAACACGGCTTAAAATAGAGATGGGAAAGAAAAGTCAAGCGGTCATCACGATGGTTCATAACTATCAAATAATTTGCAGCTCTCTTTCAATTTCCAACCACTGAACGACAGCAGCAAATCACACATTTATTCACTTTGAAATTATGCACTTGCCATTGTATTTAGTCAGCCATTATCGTCTCTTCTCTGAAATACTGATGAGCTCTTTCCACACACGGACATTAGGATTTTTACCATGCTTTCCATATCTACAGTGACCATATTTGTCCAACTAAAATTCAGGACACGTGGTTTCATGCCAGGACAGAGTACTGGAAATCTGCACCGTCCCAGAAAATCCAGGCTATATGGTAGCTGTGTGGGTATCGCCATATTTGAAATTTGGCTTTGCTCCAGGGTGAGTCAGAACAGTGCCTGCCACGTAGAAGGTGCTCAACAGGGCATATGTTTGTTAAACAGAAGTGAAGTAGGGAATGTTGGGTTTATACGGTAAAGACCCTTGGAAAGGGATTTTTCCTATAGAGTTTGGGAAATACTTGAGGAAAATGAAAAATCTCCATTACGAGTCCCTGCTCTCTGTATGTAACATGGCCATCCTTAGGCCAGGAGTAAGGGTGCTTGGAAGGAGGGAGCCCAGGCCAAATCTCATACACACAGTGTGTGGGCCCTCCCAATACTTTTATACAGATGCTGCAAAGAGGCAGGCAGCCAGAGAGCTGGGGGAGGGCAAGGGAGGGTGAGCTCCTGCTTGAGCCTGTGTAGAGGGGGGTTGCTAAATGAGTATCTGTGCGTTCCCTCTGGTCTTTTTCCTCTTTTAAGCACAATCTTCACCCCTTGGCTTCAAACCCGCCCAGTGCGGCCCCCGCTCCAACCCTGGATCCATTCATCTTGTGGGGGGGCTCATCCTGGGAGGACAAATTTTTACATTACCAACAAAAGCATGTTCTCTGGCCTTACCAAGCTAATTACCAGGGCACTTCGAGGGGAGAGAGAGATTCGCCTGCTGTTGCAGCTCTGTGGAGCTGATTCATAGGTTGCCCCTTACGGCTCCTGCACACGCCCACGTGGTACGTTATTAACACTAAACAGAGGGAGAGGTAGTTCTACCCTTCCTTAGAGCGAAATCCTGCAAAGCAATATTTAACATATGCGCAAACGCATTTCAGTCACCAAAAAGGGTGAGCAATTACCTTTGCAACTAAACAGCAGGCTCGCTCGGCTCTTTTCATCCACCTAAAGAAAAGGCTGAGGGCGCGCTGGCTGCCTAGGTAACCTCCCGCTAGTGAACGCTCGCCGGCAGCGCCCACAGGGCGCGCATCGCATTCACAACTTGGCCCAACCATCAGGCCCGCCTCCCCGACTTGTTGAGAGCCACGAGCCAAGTTTTGGCGAGGGCTGCTCCCCGATCCCTCGGAAACGCGGGACGCGCGCCTCGCTGGATGCCTGAGTGGCGAAGAGACACCGGAGGCCACAAACGTCTTACGGTTTGTGAATACAGCCAGCCGTTTCTTAGAGCGCACCTCTGATAAATAAACCTGTTTGAAGCCGACTCTTCTTGCCTGCATTGCCAGTGTAGCAACTTGTCCTAATTGGATTCTAAGGCAGGCTTTTAGGACTCCAACCGTGGGACAGTCAATCACACAAGGCCATTAATATTCATCTGTTGACAGCGGCAGCGCTCAGGGAAGGCTAAAATATGCCCTTACAACACGACCTGATTGTGCAGAACAAAAGGCAAGCGTTCAGAAACTTTCCTCCACCTAAAATCATCTCCCCTTCAGGGTCCAGCCTGTCAAGAAGGCAGATGAGTTTGAGAAGGGGAGGAGTTAAATCATCTTTGGACTCCTGCTCCCCGGGCCAGCGGCCCGGTTTTGGAAACGATTTCGCCAGCCTAGAGAAGAGACGCTGTTTTGAAGGAAAAGCCTCAGTCCTCCTCATTTGGGGGACCCTCCTGCCTACTCAAAAGTTTCCCTCCGTGTGTCTTTACCTGCCACTGCGGATTCGGAGATCTGTCCTCAACTTTGCCTGCACTTGGGCCCGCGAGCCTCGGGAACCCAGGCTGCGGAAAGGAGGGCGTGAGGGCAGGTTGGGGAAAGAATGGCCGGAGCCGCGGTCCAGCTGAGGCTGAAATTCTGGCACGTACGTGCGAGCGAGGGTGGCAAATTCCAGAGGCACCAGCTAGGATGTGGGGCGCCAGTTCGCCGAGGCGGGGAGAACCAGCTCCAGCCTTCCTGCCCTCCCCCCAAAAATGGGCGCTCGCTAGAAAGGCCATGCTCGCGGTTCCTCCCAGTCGCACCTTCGCTGACAGCCCAGCAAGCTTGGGAGATGCGGACACGGCCCACATATACCTTTCTTCCCTTTCTCGGGAGACCTGGCCGGGCGGCCCGGGCACGGCGACCACTCCCAGGTGCCCGGCCGCTAGGCTCACGATCGCGGCCCCGTGGGACTAGCGCGCTCGGGTTACCTCCACCATGCGCCCCTTGGCTCACCGCCGGGCGCGGGGAACGCGCGAGGGACGACTCCTCACCTGGCACCGGGGTTTCAGGCACCCACTTGAGTCCGGGCTGCAGTCTCTGGAAGAAGGAGCGGACCTGGTGACAGGTGGCGTCCGGCGGCGGCGGCGGGGGCTGTGCCTGTCCCGGGCAGTCCAAGCTGAGCAGCATCGCCACCACCAAGCACGCGGTGCGCACGGGCCCTGCCATCCTGCTTCGCCGGGAGCGAGAAGAGAGCGGGAGAGTGGCAGCGGGGGCGAGAGCGGTCCCAGGACTCAGCAAGCCTGGCAGTGGCCCTAAGGAGCGGGAGACGTGCCGCTACCCAGCCGCTGCAAAAGTTTCCTCGCAGCTACCTGGGCGCTGGGCGAGGGCGGGAACGGCTCGGCGGCTCGGGGCGGGGCGGGGTTGACCGGGTTGGGGCGGGGCGAGGAGGGACCGGGTGGGGCGGGGCGAGGCGAACTGCGCTGCCGGGGGGCGGTGGCGGCCGCGCGGCGAGGCTGCGGGCGCGGGGCTGCGAGGACTGCTGGGGCACCGCGGCGCGGGGACCGGGCAGGAGCGGCGCGAGAGGAGGACGCGGAGCGCGTGCGGTGGCTCCTGGCCCCGCAGCCCAGCTGCCGGCTCGCCGCCGCTCTACACAGAGAGCTCTGGCATAACTACTGCAGAGGGGCTGCAGGCTCGGGCGCGCTGATTGGCTTCCCGGCAGCCGTCCCCTCTGACTGGCTCTGGGAGAAGTTCCCCAGCCTCACTCCTCCTTCCCGCCGCTCATTGGCCTACAGCCGAGAGGGCTTTTCCCTTTAGGATTTTTGCAACCTCTCCATCCTTCCTTGGGGGTGCGTGGGGGTCCCTGGCTTAGGTATCCCTCCTCCCAGCCCGGTCCAGCTCGTCTCTGGCCACAAGAGCCTCGCAAGAGGTCTTCCTCCTCCGCACAAAATCCACCTCCTCTTCCTGTTCTCTGAGGAGCTTCCCTCGAACCGTTTTCCCAACGCAGCTCTGGCCGGGTTCGGAAACCCACCCCACAAATAGTCCCATTCAGGGGCAGCTGGGGACCGCTGGCAGAGAGGGGCAGGAGGTTCACAGCCTGCCTCATCTTTGAATACTGTACCTAAAAAGTCTGACAGCCCGTGGGGCTTACTAGATTTAATTTAATAGAACCACGCAAAGTCAGAGAAGTCACCTGATCCCAGGATGAAATCTGTCTCCTGTAAGGTAGCTCCTGGTGACCTTTCATGAAGCAAAGCATAACTGGTGACAACAAGATAACCTGGGGCTTAAAGTCAGCCTAACTCATTAGAAAATTGTTTCACACAGCAAATTCATTGAGCCAGAGCTAGCCTGCTTGAGACGTCTCCAAGACCCAAATCCCCACCTCTCCTGTTTAAATGTCATCATCTGAAACCCAGTTCTTTGAAAATCAGATACCTCTCAGAGGAGGAATGTATTTGGTCATTACCCATATGCTCCTAAGTAGGGATCTTAAACTCCCTGGTTCTTTCTGTGACTCCCACACACACCTAAGCACAATGTCTGGCACATAGCAGGAACTCGATAAGTGTTTGTATAATGAAATGATTTAACACCTCAGTGTGAATTAGTTTATCATCTGATCGTGTTGTCTCTGATCTAGGTAAAAGCAGGTTTAGGTAAGGAAAGAAAAAGGAGAGCCTCCACCCCAGGAATTCTCCAATGAGTACCAGCCAGGCCAGGGGCGGAGAGGAGAGGTCGTGTGCCAGAACTTGTGGACTGAGAAGAGAGGCAAAGGAAAGATAGGTGGCCGAGGAGCTCATTCATTCGTTCAGTAACAAATATTTGAATTGCTGCTACATGCCAGACACTGTGAGATACAAACAGACAGTGGGATACAAAGATTAACCTGTGGTACCTGACCTCGAAGAGCTACAGGTCTTGTGGGAAAGACAACTAAACAGAAAAATGTTAACACAGCATGTGGTAAGTGCTAACATAGAGGCAAATGCAGAGTTCTAAGAGGGTGAGAAGGCAAGCCACAGAAACCTTCCCAGAGGGGGTGATGCCCTAAACTCAGGCTTGAAAGACCAGTAGGAGTTGAGGTGAGAAAAGAAGATGGGGGAAAGGGGGGCAAAGGAAAAGAAGCAGGACGAACAAAGATTCTGACAGGAGAGAGCCTGGCATGGCCCACTGGGATGGTGGGAGGTGCAAGTAATGGTTTCAGGCTGGGGAGTTAGAAGAGCTACAGCAGCAGAGGTAAGCAAGGGTCAGATTAGGCAGAGTCCCCAAACCATGCAAAGGAGCCTGGGGAACCACTTAAGGAAACTCTAAGCAGACAGGTGACATGACCTTATTTGCCCCATGAAAAGATCTCTCCAGCAACATTGTGGAGAATGGCTTGGAGAAGGAAGAGGTTTGGAAGCAAGTCAAGAGGCTGTGAAAATAATCCAGACAAGAAATGATAAACTCCTGTGTCAGAGGAGACTTGGAAAGGGAAAAAACTACTGGAGATATTTAGGAGATAGAATTCAAAAGGCACCTAGTGGATCTGGGGGTTGGGAGAGAGAGATTCAAGGACGGAGGGCTCATTCATTCTTTTTTTTTCAACAAACATCTGAGTGCAGCCTACGTATCTGGCATTCTTCTCCTACTTCATAATTTTGCCTGGGGCTAGGCCTGCGCCTGCATTGAACATTTGACAAATGACATATCCACTTTAAAAGAAACACCAATTAAGAGTCATAATTTGGCTGGTGAGTTTGATACGTTCCACCTGTGGAGCCCTGTGACCAAAGGGCAGATTGGAAGGCAAGCATTGATTGAATTTCATGACCTCGCAGAGGAAGACATGACCTCCCATAAATTCATGATCTTCCAGAGCTCATGCAACTAACTACAAAGGCAACAGTTGTTTTCAACTACTGGGTACTGAGTACCTTGAAAAGAGGGGCTACGACTTCTTGTTTTTAATACATACTTTTATATCTAATACACTTTGTATGAACCAGAGCAGTGCTTCCCAAAGTGAATCCCTGGTGGTATGTGGGCCAGTGAAGTTTTTGGTTTTTTTAAAATAAATATTTGTTGTAATGTGGATCAGAAATTATGTATATACGTAGCAGCGTATCCAACCCATGACTTCATTAGGACAAAGCTAGGTAGACAGTACTGTGATAAATTCACTTCAATAAAAACGTGAGCTGGCCTAAAATAATATTAAACAGTATTGAGAATACGAGGATATAGCAAAACTTGTGCGGTGGTATGTGAAAGACAAGGATTTGGACTTAGGTCGTAAGCAAACTGACCCTGAGGTTTTGGCAAATATTTCTTTGGCCTTAAAGCTTCTGCACCGCCTCCAAGCAGCTACATGAGGGTTTTAAGCCGACCTAAGGTAGGAGTTAATATAACTTTCTAGGCTTAAGGAGTGGTTGCATTTTTTTAATAAGTGACTCTCAAAGACTTTCTAGCCTTCCAGCCCACAAGCTGTAACTCTAACAGTAGAATTTCAAGCACTGGAATAAGCACCGAAGAATAGGTTTTTGGTCAGGAAAGCCTGCAGGGGCACTACGGACAGCTGTCTATCGAGTGTGTGGAATTTTACTGACAAAATCCAGTTCCTTTACCAAAGCGTCAAATCTGTTCCTTTATATGCTATATACTGCTGAGATGGGTGACTATGAATTAAGATCGGGTTTTCTCTTTCCCTTTTACATAAACAACTGTCTTACTTTTCAAGGCTCCCTTCCTCATATTAGAAGTCAGGGCAATGACTCATCCTTATTCTTCAACTAGAAGAGACAAAGAGAAACAATCAGTCTAGAAACACAAAAGGATGTGCTGATTGAGCCGGTGTTCACTTTCTACAATTCATGGCTCTGTGCTTTCAGGCCCAGTTGGAAGCATTTAGATAACACCATTGGGCCCCATTTTCCTCTTTGGGCCTCAGAGGAAGGCTACCTAGCACAGCAGGCCCAGAAGAACTTTTCTTCACCTTTCGTTCCTAGTCTCCAGTTTGAAAGAATTCGAGAATTCCCAGCTGTAGCCAGCAGCTATTATCTTGCTGTATCTGGGAGGAGAGTCTGGTTCCATGGCTCCAAAAGCAGCATAAATCAAGGTTTCTGGGAGAGGGTTAAGAAAGGGTGTTCAACAGCTGCCGCCATGGGAGGGGCTCATGCATAGCCCTGCACACGGCCACACACGCACACACGGTTTGTCTTGGGCCCGGTTCCCTTTGCCGCCACAGGTGATGCTCTCCCCTCCCCAGCCCCCTGAGGTACACGGCATCTCCTCCCCTTCACACCACCCTCGAAACCTGCTTTCTGAGAAGAAATTTTAAAACTCATCCGCTTACAGGGTATACGGTTGATAGGATACAATGGGGCTGCTCACCCAGGGGTAGGGGTATTGAAACAGGGATCAAAGCTTTAAACCGAAGGAACAGGGCTCTAAAAACTGTGGAATTCCAGGCATTTGCCAGTGGGAAGGGAGTGTTTAAACTGAGGGGCAATGAGGCCTTTTTAGGTACACCTGAAATCACATCATGTAGACAGTTGCTTCTATGTTAGACGGGTGCTGTTCACAGTCAACACCTCCCTAGCCACACCTCTGCACTCTGGCACACAGCCACTTTGTCTCCTTCTCTTGCAGTGTATGACTCCTTTGTGGGACAGAGGGGAGGGGAGGCGCCAGGCACACTGATCCCAATTCTCCCAAATGTATAAGCTATGATCAGAGAATGAATTATGGTCCTTTGGGAGAGAGTGTTCATTCATTCACCCCAGCCAGCAGGCCAGTGCAATGTAAATGGTAACTTTGTAAGTTGAAAGACTTAAAGCCATTTTGAAAATTGCATAATAATCCCAGGTAGAATTTGGCTCTATGTGTACGGAAAATTAATAGGTCCGGCTGAGATGCTTGCATTATGAGTTGTGGATGGATAGCCTCTCCCCAGACCGGGACTATGCTTTGCCCTCTCTAAATCCACAAAATGTACTGAGGTTCTTGTAAGTTAGAGTTGATGACTTTGAAAAAAAACTATTGAGGTTTTTATTTGTGGCATCATGTTGATTGCTGTAAATAAAAAATTATTCTATTCTGTCTTCGTTTGTGTCAGGAATATTGATCTAGATTCCTAACATATTTCTTCATACCCCTAGTCCATTGAGTTTCATTTTTTTTTTTTTTTTGATTGGGCAGATATACTATATGTATATCTAACATTTTGTCTCTATTGCATAGCAGGGTCGGTTTTCTATTAAAATTTAAGGGGGTTGTAGTTTGGTGATTGAGAAGATGGTAGCTTTAAATCTAAAGGTTGGTGACGCCTGAGGCACAGCTTTATGTGCCACATGGCAATTCACGAATACTTTGTTTTGCTTTGAATTATTGTATCCCCCCAAACACAGTGGCTCAGGTAATGTAATATATTTATTTTGCTGTATGGTGTGTAGAATCTATAAGTAATTTTACTAAGTTCTTTCTGGGTCTTTATGCTCTGGAATCTGGGTCCCCAATAGGTCAACAGTTGATCTCTAACCATTGACCTCTCACATGTTTGCTTCCCTCAAGGTCCTTTCCCCTCCTCACAGCTCCCTGGATTCCCAGCAACACATGGGAGGAAGTCAACAGCCAGCCACCACCACAGACAGCAACTCATACTTTCAGCGGCCTCGTCCATCCCACTTCCCAAGCCTCACCCACAGTCCTAAGTCTTGGGGAATTTCAACAGTAGCGTCTCATATGAAAAGGCCATCCCCACCCCTACCCCTAACTCTATAGTTATTGTAAAGTCTATCCATTAGGAATTGTGTTTTTGAGAGGCAGTATTGGAACCTGTAGCCGAAGGAGGGGAAGAGCAGTACCAGAACATTCCATGCCTTACCAACCAAGCCCAGAGTCGGCTATACTTGTTGTACCAACACCTGGGGTGACCACTACATTTGCCACATTGGGTAGCAAATGTATGTTTACTTTTTTGTCTCTACCATGACTTGTGAGCTTTAGATGGCAGGAGTTCATATTAATGTCAGAAAATAAAAATAATATTAAGTAAATTGATCCTTCACTACAGACTGTTTGAGAAGCATTATGCTAAGTATGTGCACGGTGCTTTGGCCCATGGTAGTCACTGAGTAAATGTTTTTAAATAAAGCCCTGAAATGCTTTTCTTTACAAAAATAAATTCCTGCATTCCCTAATGATAGAGAGTTCCTATTAAAAGCACAAGGCATAAAAACTTTCCAATAATAGGTAGCCCATTTGAGGATAAATGTCTAACTAAAAGATTTCTCCTACAAAAAGTGTCCCACAGGGACCCTCTTCTTCTGTGGCTCGCTCTTATTCAAGCAATACTCAGAAGTCAGTAAATATGGTTTGCATGAGATTTTGCATCTCAGCAGAACTTGGTGTAAATCACAGATTGGAGGTTGAACTCCACTACCTTCGTGTTTTATTTTCTCCATTATTTCCCCGCTAATCTATGTCATGTTTTCTGTTGTAAATGAGATGCTAGCCTGTGTACCAAAACATAGCAAACATACCAAAACAAAGCAAGATGATAAGATCCAGAGGGAAGTACTGCTTCCTTGGAATGCCTTCATCTCATTCATTCTTATAACATGCCAGAAGTATAGCAAGTCTCCCCTGCCATAAATAAATTGTATGTCATTACTCAGAAGATTTAAGCTCTGTTGGATGTCTCCAGTCGTTCCCTAACTGCTGTTAAACTTATGGTTAATGTCATATGGTTTGTTAGCAGCTTTTTGTCTGGTATTGTTCTGAAGTTGTTTCGTGTGGGAGTATCCTGTCTTCCCAAATAGATTGGGATAATCGAAAGAGCAGAGGACCAGCAGTCCAAAGAGCTGGTTTCTAGTTCTTGTTCTGCCACTCTGAGCATTGTGACCCTGAATCAGTAGCTTAACATCTCTGAACCGCAGTCTCCTTAACTGTAAATTGAGGATGGCGGACTACATGCTCTCTAAGGTTCCTCCTACCTCTGACAGTCTGTATTTCTATGGTTGTGAACTCCTTGAGGGAAGGGTTCTTATACTTCTGTACCCAGAATCTGGAGCAGTGCCTAGAATGTATAGTAGGGCCCCAGTACATATTTATTGAATGCATGGCTGAATGCATCCCTCACAACACAGACCCCAGAAATGGCTCCATAGGAGATTCTCAAGAAATATTTGTTGATTCATCAGTGCGCTTCTTAATCAAAGTACTGTGTACAGATGTAGAGAACAAACGAATGGACACCAAGGGGGGAAAGTGGCAGGGGGGCGGGGAGTGGTGGTGGTGGGATGAATTGGGAGATTGGGATTGACATGTATACACTAATACGTTTAAAATAGATAACTAATAAGAACCTGCTGTATAAAAAATAAATAAAATAAAATTCAAACAAAAACAAAGTACTGTGTACAACATTTAAAATCTAATTTTTCTCCTAACGAGCAGCACAGTAATGCTTGTTGTAAGCAATATTGCAAGAGTGGAGATATAAACAGACATACTTCTGTTGTATTTTACCTCCAGAAATCTAAGTCAGGGACTTCCGTAATTAAGTCATTAAAATTTTTAAATAACTGAGGCTTTGATGTTGACTCTTTAAGATTGTAAACTACTAAAGGTAAGAGACTATGTTTACCTAAATCTTAGTGTATGGGGGTCTAACAAATTATTATATTGTTTGGAAATTATGGTAATAAACTTTTGGGAGTGTTTATTATTAATTTTTCCCTGTTGAAAACCTGTGTCAATCCTATCTATGGAAATCTTTCTGAAATGTATTACGTATTTCCCTGCCTTAGTAAACAAAGTATGTGAAATCTAATCTATTCTATTCTTGATACTCTGTTATATCATATTCAATTTTTGTACTATGTTACGAATCTACAGAAATGGTGAGACAGTGAGCTGAGCCTGTACTGGGCCTACTACACATCATGAAACTTGCTTTCTTAAAAACAACGACAGGAATCCCCTGTAATGATTTGCCCCTTCCTCTTTAACATATGATATAGAATGCACAGATGCATGCCCTCCTGCATTGGTCTGCTTTTTACAAATTATAATTCTGGGGTCAAAGGCTAAATTAGCCCTTCCTGGGATGTTCCTCTGGTTTTAGCACGAGTAACTTCAACCTCTCAGTCGATTTCAACCCACCCTCCAGTTTACTTGCTTTAACTTATGTTGCAACACAGTGATCACAAGAGTCCGCTCGGCGTGGTGGAATGGGCATGGGTTGCAGAGTTCGATAGTCCCAAGTCCAAATTTTAGCTCTATTACTTACTAGCTGGGGGACCTTGGACAAGCCGCCTTACCTGGCTGAGACTTCACTTACAAAATGAGGATTAAAAGCTTAATCTCGGTTGATAAATGGATGAATAGATAGATCCATGTGATAATACAAGTATAGTACAATGCTAATTGTACAATATAAGTAGTCAGGATACTAGTGTCCACTATAATATTCTTTCAGCTTCTCTATATGCTAGGAAAAATATAACCTGGGAAGGTCTTTGAGAGACTAGAGATAAAATAGGTAAAGCTGCTGGCACGTTGTAGGTATTCACATTATCCTGTGAACCTTAAGGTTATTTCTTTTAAAGGCCATCAAAGCCAGGTTTGTTTGTTTGTAATAAACGTTAATTAATTTTTTATTACCAACGTTTGTAGAACGGTCACTATGTTCTAATTACTGGTGATATAGTGATGAGGGCAAAATTTTTGCCCTCATGACCCTTAACCAGTTTTGTTTCGGTTGTGAGTTCATTGCCTGGTTTACCACGATGCCAGCATTGGAAACGCCAGATTATCAAGGTTTCACATGATTCGTAAGTTTGAAGGGGGCATATGCTCTCAGAGGGTCTCCTTTAACTTCACACTCTCGGCCCCAGCTCAGTCCTCCTTCAGCCTCCCTTAAAACAGGTCCACCTGGAGGGTATAAGAGCTAAGCAGTGTTCGGTGATGGCCAGAGTCCAGCAAGAGACCTGCCACGGGCCCAGGAATTCTCAGACACCGATTTTCCTTTCCATTTCCCAGGGCTTAACCTCTGTCGTTTGGCCTCCCCAATTACAATTACATTTCCAGACCTTTTTTTTGGCCTTACCCTCAATTCCCAGCCTTGGTAATGGCTCGTATTTCCTGGATGTAACTACAGGAGCTCAAATTCACTTCTGAAAAAAAAGTTTTCAAACTTGAGTTTGCAGCCAGATCTACCCCAGATTTTAACTTCTTCACAGTCTCACTCACATACGCTCATACCATTTCTAATTTACCATTGTAGGGAAATATGCTGTATTTACTTTTCTTGTTTTCTGTTTGATACTAGGCAATGAACTGACTCTTCTTCAGAGGAAAATGGCCAATGATATCCTGACAACCGGAAACAATGCCAGTCCCTTGGCTGGTGGTCTGCATGTGGAGGAACAACATTTACCCCACAGATGGAAGGGAAAGTCATCTTCCTCCGCATAACTGCTCCTATGGCAAAAAGGTCATTTAATCCCATGCCAGCAGCTAGATAAGATGAAAATATAAAGCAGGATTCTGTGTGCTTCTAAATCATCTGGGGTTTATCAGATGCCCCTACACCACTCAAGGATGGGAAACCCTGGGACAGTTAAACAGACACATCAAAGAATGAAGGATGGATTTTGCCTATTGTCCTTTTGTATATTTTCACAGATACGATTTAGTTCTTGACTCTAAAATGAGAAGAACAACAGGTTATTTTTCTATGAACAGTTGTCTTCACAACTGAAGCAGCCATGATTCTGAAATCCAGGGAGAAGTTCTCTCTTTCTCACTTTACTTTTGCTGCAAATAGAACTTGTAATATTACTGATTACTTTAACACATTCATAGTGTCATTAATACTGAAAAAAATTTAAGCCTGCCAAGTTTTCTTAGCCCTATGCTAATATTACTGTGGAGGCAATATATCCATTCATCCCCATTTTTCCGCAGAATTTGATCTTCGGGGGTGTTTGAATCCAACAAACAGGGATTAAAGTAACGGTAACACACAGTGCAATTTTGTGACCCGACAACAAACCTCTTGATCTGAGAAGGAAGGGTCAAGTTTTCAGGACTACCTGATAATCCCAGTTAAATTGTCTCCTTTTAGAATCTCTTACATTTGTTTAAGACTTCATTCTTCTTACAAAGGGCTTCCCCATACCTTATTTGGATTGTTCTTCCCAACAGCCCACTGAGATAGACCAGGCATGCAAATATTATTACCCCCATAACATTGATGAGAAAACCTCTGAGATTCAGAGAGCAAAGTGATGTTCCCAAGGTCACATAGCAGGCCAGCAATGAAGACAGGACCATAACCCAAGTCATATACCTCCAATACCTCCAAACTAAAAACTCCCAACAAGCCACGTGGCAGTGGTTTAAAACCTAAATGTCATAGGCAGAAACTTTTGAATGTTATCCAGGTGTCTTTGAAAGCCTCACGGGAATCAATACTCACCTTAAAGAGCCAGGCATAAAAAATGACATGTTATGAAAAACATGCCCATTTGGGATTTACTAGATGAGAGAGAAAAGTTGGGGACAACAGAGGCAGGGCCAGGTTTCAAACAGAATATTTCTTGTGCTCTTCGATTCACTGCAAGCAATGACCTTTGCACAAGATAGAAAAGGTACAACGCTGGCAGTAGAAAAGTGAGTTTGTGTCATATAATTCACTCAAAATTTGTGAAAAAACTGGAAGACATTTTGGAAATCACCCCTGCAGTTTGATTTCTTTTTAATGTTTATTTATTTAGGCTGTGCCAGGTCTTAGTTGCAGCATGCAGTCTTCTTAGTTGCGGCATGTGGACTCTGAGTTGCAGCACGCATGAGGGATCTAGTTCCCCGACCAGGGATCAAACCTGGGCCCCCTGCATTGCGAGTGCAGAGTCTTACCCACTGGACCACCAGGGAAATCCCTGCAGTTTGATTTTAAATGTTTGGAGAACCTTTTCTTCCTTGTAAGTGAAAAGCCTAAGATGGTTCAGGGGAAGTCTGTTCTACTTTCATCATGTTATCAGTAAGGTAAATGAAGAAATCAAATTAAGTCCACATGAAGTAGCCTTTGAAAGCATCTGAATTGCACTTCCTCATGCCAGCAGAATTTGACAGCTAATTATGGAGACCATAGATGATACAAAACTCAGGATTTCTCAAAATGTAGTAGTAACGCCTGGGTAGGGAGGACTGGTTCCGTTCATTACGGGAAATTCACAGCTTCCCTCAGGAAAAGTGGTTCCATGGGTCAGAGTCAGGCCTCATGCTTGGAATTAGGGGGTTCAGGTCTGACTGAAGCCCTCTTCTTCCTGCCTTGCTTTTACAGACTGAGAGGGGCACTAAGTCCCTCAAAGGAGAGCTCCCCACAGGAAGGAAAAGTTAGCCTAAGACGGAGCTAAACCAATGATGCTGAGTTGCCAGAATCCCTCCACAGGCCACCCAAGCAGTGAAGAAATTCATGGAGAGAAAGAAAGAAAGAAAAGACCCACAGCCGTGAGCAGAGCCAGCTGGGAGGGATGTTATTACTTTATTTCTGTTTTCTTAACTATGTGTGTGTGTGCATGTGTGTGTGTGCACGTGTGCGTGTGCATGTGTGTTGAGGAGGAGGGAGGATTGATTGCAGAAAATGTCTGGATCCACAGCACTCAAGATGGAAACTTTTGTTGATATAACTTCTCCTAACTTTCCTACACCTTCCTTCCCTTCTACTCCATTTCCCCAGTGGCTATCAAGAGCTGTATATATCTGACCACAAAACATCCAGTCAGTTCAAGTCAAAAATGCAGCCAGCCATCTGGATTGACTCAAACTCTGTCTACACACACCAATTGGCTTGGGGGTAAAAAAATGTAATTCAGTGGAACAACTGGTTATTTTTAAAACAAGGAGTTGAATTCAGACAACCATCCAATTAGTTGATTTCAAAATGCCTGTTTGGCGACATGAAAAGGGTTATTTTCAAAGGGCCTTGTGTGTGCATAAACAACCTGAATGCTATTAAATTGACGAGCTATTTTGGAATCAAGTAGATAAGGCCAAAGCGGCTGGACTCTGTTTATAAAGGGGAAACGTGTTAGGCTAGGAGAGTCCATCAAGCACTCCAGAGGGTGACACCTTCTGTTGGAAGGATGAGGTCTTTCACTTGACAGCAGCATAACCATACCCCGCTTTGTAGAGGCAAAGCACCTCATTCTTTTTTTAGGGAAACCTCCTGTGTGCCTTCTTCCTGGACGTGCCGTGCTAGCCAGAAGGCCAAAGATTCAAATAGACCCTCAAAGGCAAACGCGCTTCGGTTAGCTATTGCCACGTAACACATTTCCTAATGCACACAGTGATGTTAACTCGATTCTCTCTCCCGTTACGGGTTTCAGTCTCACTACATACAGCAAGGAAGCCTCGTCTGAGCCATTTGACCCGATTCGTGAAGAGTTGGGTCAGTTTAAACGGCACAGCTGTATCTCCCTGAGCTTTTCTCCCCCCTGAAATGTGAACGTTCTTTCCCCGTGTTACATGGCTAGGAAATGATTTAAGCAAAAAAGGGGGGACGAAGGTCTCCTCCTGAAGAGAATTTTATTTGCACTCCCCATGCTTTGTCATAAAGGGCATTCAACTGTGTTAATCATATAAGAAGTTTTAGAGAAGCTCTCTTTTTCACATTAGGCTTGAAACATCACCCCTGAGGGGGTGCTGATGGCCCCCTTAGAAAAGATTTCTTTGACATCTAAGACACAAAGGACTTCAGCAAACGTTCGGAGTTAAATGAGTGGTGCCTAAGTGCTGACTCTCCATCCCCAGTGACAAGCATTTACTAAGTGAAACTTTTGTTACTGCAAATGTCTTACTTGGGTGTGTCTTAATCCCGAATGTGGTGGAGGTTTTGTTTTAGTGTGTGTGTGTAGTGTGTGTGTTTTTTTAAAACATTTATTATATCAGAAAGGATTCTCACAATGGAAGCATTCATTGCCGTGGCTGTGGCTGAATCTTTACGTTTAAGACTGGTTAAGCTGCCCCAGGTAGAAGTGTTTGCACAGCTACAGAAGTATAGAATCGGGCTTCCCTGGTGGCGCAGTGGTTGAGAGTCCACCTGCCGATGCAGAGGACACAGGTTCGTGCCTCGGTCTGGGAAGATCCCACATGCCGCGGAGCGGCTGGGCCCGTGAGCCATGGCCGCTGAGCCTGCGCGTCCGGAGCCTGTGCTCCGCAACGGGAGAGGCCACAACAGTGAGAGGCCCGCGTACCGCAAAAAAAAAAAAAAAAAAAAAAAAGAAGTATAGAATCACAGCCCCCGAGTTGGAAGGGGGCCCATTAAGGCAGTCCTTGCCTTCGGGCATCTAGGCCAGAGGAATAGCCACCCTTCTCTTTAAGATCTCCAAAGACAAAAACTCCACATGCAGTTCTTTTGTTATAAGAAGTGTGAACTGTAAAACATATTTACAAGGGAATGATATTATAATCCATCTTTAAATTATTTCCTTTTTTAAACGTTTGCTTTCCCAAGCTTTAAAAACTTAATACAGTAAAGTAAAAACTTAATACAGTAAAGTTTCCTTTCTCCTCTTTTTGAGGAGAAATGTCCACATGGGACATTTCTCTCAGGAAATTCTACCAGAAATCATTACGTTTCTCCTAAAAAGCAGGTTTGCTTTTATCTTATAGATGCTCTGAATCAAGAGATGTTTCCTTTCTCCCTCTTACCGTTGGAAAGCTTAGAGCCAAATGTGTAATCAATGAACAGGACCCTATCCCAGCTTCACCCATTTTCCTTCCCTTATTTTTTCTTCATCCAAATTTCTTCACTTAGTTGTGTTTTTTGTTGCTGTTTCCGGGCTTTTTGGATCGGTCTGTTTCCATGTTTGTAAGCAGTTTCGTGAAACAATTCAGATCAGCAGAGGCTCTGGATCCCAGCTCCACCTTTTCCTAGTTTAACCTCTCTGAGTCTCAGTTTCCTCATCTGTAAAATGGAGATAACAATTGTACTTTCTACCTCAGGGGGTCGTTGTGGGCATCAAATAATAAAATACACGTATAGTGCCAAGCTGATAGAAAGCACTTTCATTATTAATATTATAACCATGCAACCTTAAATCATTTTGGGAGCAAGCAGGGCAAAAAAATAATTACTTATTCCCCAAATCAAAATTTCAGTCTTTTATCCCGCTTCTCCTTCTGTCTTTTGTATGAGTTGTCTTTCAAGTGAAATCATTTGATGTTTCACATTTTGATGGAAACTCCTTCTACTACCTTACAGGAGAGTGCTTCCCAAACTTGCTTGATCTTAAGAATCAGTAGAAGCACTTATTAAAAATACAGATTCCTGCTCTTGGACACCTAAAATTATTGCGTGAACGAGCAGTCCAAGCTCCGATGTTTCTGGGATTGACGTGTTCTATACTGGCTTTGATCATCAGCTTTTTGTGCAGTATATGCCACAGTCTACACTTTCCTCCAAGAATCTAATCACAAACTTCCAAACTTGTTTTCTATGTAGTGAGTGTCCCACTAACTTTTTTTTTTTTGGTTTTCATATTTTTCCTTCAGTGACTTTTTGCACCACTTATTTTTATTCTTTTACTTCCTGTCCTGCCACATGTTCGAGCCTATCTTTTTTCCAACTCCCGTTGCCCCTTCTTCGTAATAGCACGTCCTTCCCTACCCGTCACCCACAACATTCCTTTGGGTGAAGTATATCAGAGCTACGGTTGTTTGTTTGTATCGTTTTGTGACTGAAGGTATATGGACATTACCAGAAAAACAGTTACTCGGTAACCATTCCAACCCCTTCTTTGGGGAGAAAAACATCTGCTGCCTTCTTTTATTTTATTGGCCTGATTGATGGCTCTACAACACAGCGAAGAAGCAGCTCCACCCACCACAAGCTCTTCATCCTGCTGGGGAAGCCATACATAGTTGAGAGACCAAAAAGTGCAAGAAAAAAAAAAGATTGTATCCGCCTTCCTCTGTTTTCCATGGATAAATGCCAAATCCCTCATACTTAAACTTTTCCCCCTTCCTTTACTTTGCCTCCCAGTTTTCCTTTGAATGAATGAATAAATTGTCCACCCCTCCAAATCTTCTCAATAATCTACCTCTATAGCTCATTCCAGTGTTTAATCACCTTGACGAAAGAAAGAAAGGAAGGAAGGAAGGAAGGAAGGAAGAAAGAAAGAAAGAAAGAAAGAAAGAAAGAAAGAAAGAAAGAAAGAAAGAAAGAAAGAAAGAAAGAAAGAGAAAGTCTTGCTTACTAAAATCCTAAAAATCTCTCCTGCTTTATCTTAAGCCTATTTGGGCTGTTTCCCCTTGTTACATGTGTGTTGCTAGGTTAGTACAAGTATTTTCAAGATGAATTCTCGGCCAAAAGATCTTGCCACTGAGTCATCATCATCCTCATCTTTTTAAAAACATGAGCAAGTCTCAGCAGCGCTTCATTCACGTTAGTAAACATTACCTAGGGAAAGAAAGAACAGCCTTCAAGAACATGACATCATCATTAAAAATAAATGTTTACTGAGTCCCTACTCAGTGCTAGTACTGTTAGCCCTACAGATATAATAAGCATCTGCATTAGGCACACCTGCACACACGTGTACTCCGGTGTGCTAAGTCCAGAGAAGTGGCTCACACTAGAAGGATTATTGGAATTCCAAGGAAGGAGCAATTCTGCCCAAAGGCCCCGGGTGGTCACAAAAGGTAAGACTCCAAGCCCTGAAGAAAGAGTAGCAGAGAGCCTGAAAGAATTAATGTGAACAAAGACCAGGAAACAGGAATGAAAATAGTTTTGGGGGGGGGAAACAATTAGGAGACCGTTTGACGGGAGCAGACAGTTTCTGTAGACTGGAAGACGAGTGGGAGATAATAATGGAGCGGTAGACCTTAGTCTGCTTATAGAGGGCCTTGAATGCTAGGCTAATTAGTGTAGCCTTATCCTATAAGCAATAAGGAGCGCCACCGTCACAGATAAAAGAAAGCAGGAGTACGCTGGGGCTTCTGGGTACCTTAAAGGAAAGGAAGCAGGGACACTGATTTTTGTGAACTTTGTGAAATGGCTTGAGTTTGCATAACTGTTCTCCGTATTGGTGACTTTCTTATTCCCTTGAAGTAGCAACACTGTTTGGGAGGACAGCAAGAAGAGGATAAGGGAGAGATTACAGCCTACCCCAAAGGAAGTGAAAAGGACCCTAAGAAATGGAATAAGCGGTGGTGGTTGTTTTAAAAGTAGAAAAATAGACAAGGAAAATCTCTGAGGCTCACAGAAGGGGTAAGAAATGCTGCATATTTGGAACCAGCATAGGACAACAAAGTGCCTTTGAGGGCTTTGTAAGGAACCCTAGGTATTTTCCTACCAGCCAAACTTTTTCAATAGGATATCTCATGCTAATTTAGGGAAGGGGACTTAAATTGGCATTGTTAAATGAATGCACCATTTTGTGAACCCCAGAGAACTCCCAGAATATTCTGTAAATACTACCTTGTTGAACTCAGTGGGACTGACTAGGTATGAGGTAATATCTTAAGCCCCCTAATTTGAAAGCACTGCTTGGGCCATAGTGGCTCCCCATTTCCTCACTCAGATTTGATGCAAACGTGAAATAAAATTCTTTTCAGTCAAGAGTTGATTGTGCCCTGCTAAGATAAGCAGTTGGTTTGGATAGTCAAGTACTGCTCTCTGCTCTCTTCCTAATTCAATATGGCTTCAGTATTGTGAATGGGCGGTTGCCTGTCCAGGCCCACTTGGAAAAAGCTTCTGTCTCCACTGATCTTCATTTCCAGCTGAGCTGCTCTCTCTCGGTTCTAAATTCACTCCTGCCCCCTTTGCAAGTAGGGGATCACCAATGTTTACCTGACAGGGCACAAAGTGATTGGGAAAGACCCTGTTACCTCCTTCCATCCACTCTGCCCATTCGTCAAGAAGACAGGAAACACTGCTTTCCTCACTGACTTTCATGACCATTTTGCACCGGGTACATACTAGATATTCAATGGTATTTGCTGAACAAATGAATGAATGAATGTCGGGCCCTATCCTAGGTTCTGGGCATTCAGCAGTAAAGAAGAAGACAATATACAAAAATCCCCACTTTTATGGAGATTATATTGTAGGGAGAGAAAAGAAGGAACCATAAGGTTCCAAGTTATATCAGACACAGCACTGAGCACATGGTAAGAACCCAATAGATATGTGGTGAAATGGGACACTCTAATATAATAACGCATCTACTTTATGTTTCTCTGCCTCCTTAAAAAACTTAATATCCTCAAAAAGTTAAGAATATAATTACCATATGATCCAGTAATTCCCTTCCTAGGTATATGTCCAAGAGAATTGAAAGCAGAAGCTTTAACAGCTGTTTGTATACTAATGTTCATAGCAGCATTTATGCATACAAATAGAATATTATTCAGCCTTTAAAAGGAAGGAAATTCTGACACATGCTACAACTGGATAGACCTTGAGGACATTATGCTAAATGAATTAAGCCAGCCACAAAAAGACAAATACTGTATGAACTCACCTAAATAAGGTGTCTAGAGTAGTGACATTCATAGAGACAGAAAGTAGAATGGTTGGTTGCCAGGGGCTGGGAAGAGGGAGGAATGGAGAGTTTACCACATAATAGGTATAGAGTTTCAGTTTTACAAGATGAAAAAGTTCTGGAGATCTGTTGCCCAACAATGTGAAAATACTTAATACTACTGAGCTGTACACGTAAAAATGATTATGACGGTAAATTTTATGTTACGTGTATTTTACCACAATTAAAAAAAACTTAAGCATTTATTAAACCTCTTTTTGTGAGAATTGTTCAAAGATTAACAAACCCAAACCCTTTGCTGGAGTTTACATTGTAATACAGACCCTTCATGATGTGGCCAGGCGTGTCAAGGCCATACAGACAAGAGAACACAAACATTCAGCCCAGATATGGACAGGCAGCTGGATATTTACATTACCTAACAGAGCAAAGGTGAGTGCATTTTGGGATGGAAGGACGGCACACTGTCCACACAGCATGATTTGACTAGATGGTGCCCCTGATCCATTTCTCAAAAATATAGCAACGCCACTGCCTGTCATACAGTCCAAAATTATAGTCCTTTCGAATCCTGAAGGGTTAGGATCTTCCACAATTCCTAATGAGTAGGCAAATAACCCAAGAAGGGACAAGACTGGTTTTCAGCGAACAGTTTCCTTCTTGTTTTTTATTACAGGGTTCCAGGATGAGAGAGGAAGAAGTGGGGGAGGAAAGGAGATGCGTGGGCAACCAGATCAACTTCCCACTTTCACACTCAAGTGGAGGAGGCAGGGAGGCAAATCCACATTCACAGAGGCTTAGAGGGGCTGTTCTCCCCTCGAAGAATGGAGAGTAAAGGAAACCCATTTCTAAACAGTAGCACTGACCAGCTTCCAGAGGTAGTGATCTCCATTCCTGCTACCAGAAGTGCTCTAGCAGACGCCGGGGTGGGGAAGGGGTATTTCTCCTAACTCTGCATTCTATGCTTCTCTTAACAGAGACAGGTGGGTGAACCTCCTTTACTTCACCCCACCAGCAGCCACACCTCAGTCCCTCAGGGGACACCAACTGTGTGTGAGAGATTCTAGAGACAGATGGATCTCTTTGCATTCTCCCTGAAGAAGAAGTTTGCTGGGCAGGATTCTTTAAACCACATCGCAAATGCATTTTTATCTCCGTAAAGGAAAAAACTGTTTCTAAGGACTTCAGCACATTGTTTATGAGTCAATGGAAACTGCTAATAACAAATGGGTCTTATCTATTCACGAAAGCAAGTCTCTGAGAATCTCTCTTGGGAACCACTGTGAACAGCTAGTTTGAGTTATTGTACACATAGACTTCAACTAATAAAAGGGCATGTTTTAAAACATTCCAGAATTCCAACCTGTCACTAATTCACATTGGTCTCCTTGCCTCCACCCCCATTAGTCCAAATAGATGAGATTTTGCTGAGGCAGATTTTCGAGTAGTTTGCAAGTGGTAAAGAAAAACAGGGGATTTCTCTCACCCTCTCTCTTAATTTGAGACACATTGTCTGACATCTCACTATTAGGATCAATAGGTGACAATTTTTCCCAACTTGTTATTTACCTTGGTTCTCACTAGAAAGTTGCATTACAGCAAGAATGGGCACCGACTTTCTTGCAGAGTGCCAAACAGATTTGTTTTTCTTTGACTGACTCTCTTCTGGTCTCATGACAGTTATTAAGCTAATGTTAAATTAAATTAGCTTTCATTCATTTGTAAACATGAAGCCCAAATGCTCATCAAAAAGATAACTTAGAGGTATCCTAGAGGATGCTCTGGCCAGTCACTCTCTTTGAAACATCTCTTTGGATTGCAATGATACCTGTGATGTGTTATTTTTGAATAATATTTTCTAAGATCATCAAGCTATAAATGCATGCTCAGAAAAAAGTTAACCATAAGCTATTTAACGGACATGTAGAAAGAGAATATTTAAATGAGAATTTCATTCTTCTAATCAGATAAAGAGCACTTCATCTCTAAAGCATGTGGGAGCCCATCATGCCAAGGGTTCTAGTCTTTATGTGGTAGTTGGAGTTTCCCAAGAAGACATCTAGCCAGGTTCAGAAGCTTTAAATAGGTCTTTGGTTTTATATATGTGTATACACACACACACACACGTCAATCTATAGTTGTATTTGTTTCCTATATGACAGGAATTGTGACTTGCTGTTGAGAAAGCATTTTGAGAGCCATAGGAATGAAAAAGAAACAATGATGCTTTTCTGGTTCTGATTCTCTTCAATAGAAAGGGAGAGTCAAGACTTGGTGATAGGAGCTTACCTGGTGAGCTTACCCGGTGAGGAGCAGGTGAGAAATGTGACTGAGGGTCTGAGGTAGTTTGGTGCTAAGAGGAAAATACTCTGAACTGGGATTTGTAGCCCAAATACTTATCAACCTTCACCTCCCAGCATGCACCTCATGAAATAAGCTTTTTTTTTTTGCGGTACGCGGGCCTCTCTCGTTGCGGAGCACAGGCTCCGGACGCGCAGGCTCAGCGGCCATGGCTCACGGGCCCAGCCGCTCCGCGGCATGTGGGATCTTCCCGGACCGGGGCACGAACCCGTGTCCTCTGCATCAGCAGGCGGACTCTCAACCACTGCGCCACCAGGGAAGCCCATGAAAGAAGCTTTAAATGCTTATGAGGCAGGCAGCTTATAACAACAAAGGGATTCCCCTTCCAAGAAGTTTCCGGTCTGAGATGACACACGTAGTACAGAAATATTCCATTGTTAACCAACGTAATATATGCACTAACTGAGGGATAGAAGAGCATAAGCATTTTAGCTTCAAAGGCAAAGTCAACAAATTTGAGATGCATAATCTTACAATTAAGACTTCAAAACCAATTTTCAAAGTACAAGTAGGTACAAGCCAACAGAAGAGGGCTAAAGAAAAGGCAGGATCAGTGATGCTGTGGCCAAAGCAGGTGGAAGTGAATCTTAGGGAGGTGCTTTTCTTATTTAAAAGATGCTTTCTGCTACCTCCTCTATGAGGTCTTTCCTGTCCCTCACTCTTTCCCTGGCTACATTGGGCCACTCTTTCCTTTTGGTCTCTCTGTACATACTCCACCACATCACCCATAACAACGTACTGCATTTCTGTTTCCGTGTCTGTGTCCCCACTGGACTTTAAGTACTTTGAAGACAAAGTCTTCTTATTCTTTCATGTGTCTTCATCACTCTAGCTCAGTACCTAGTACATAGTAGGTGCTCGACACTTTTTTTGAATGGATGATATCCCATAATACCCTGTGATGAAAAGAACCACAGCTAAATAAAAGTTCCTGTTAAACTTATGTCAAGCCAATTTAGGGCTCCACGGAAGAAAGAGAACTGTAAGTTCCCAGCTCCTAAATCAAAGGTTGAAGGCTCGCTCCTCCCTAGCCATAGCTCCTTGATATGGCTCCTGATTAATAATCTGTTACATCCTCAAAAGGGGTCATTTTAAGGTAACACAGAGGAGCTCCCATGACCTATTGACCTTTTATATCACCAAAAAGGAGCTAACTTTGGGTCAAAGGATGGCAGAATACTTTGCTGTGATTCACATATTACCCAGAAACCTTTGGCTTCCTGGAATTCATAATAAAAATTCCAAATCCCCAGCAATAACTTTCAAACCCCACAATTCTTGCTAACACAGCAGAGTAACACTTGGATTCTATGCCAGGCCTCCTGACCTTTTGTTAATTGCAAAATAAACAGATCTCCAGTTTAGAGGGGCCTTCTCCTTTTATGGGCTCCCTGCAGTGTAGGCACTGCTTGAATGGTATTTATTTCGGCCATATTTGCTTTCCAACACTTGTTCAGAGCAAGAGGCAGGTGTCTGGGAGCGGAAGGAATAGGGATTGGAACAAGAAGAGAGAAGCAGGCGCCCTGCAAGTGCTGAAAGTGCCCAACTTATTCTTCAGAAGAGGTTGAGGTCCTAGAAGGAGGTATGGAAATGAAATTTTATTTTAAAAATCTTCAACAAGTGTATCTGAGCCCCTACTTTTGTGTCTTCCCCTTCTCTTACAGAGCTCACTATGACAGAAGCAAAACAAAAAGCTGGGGGAGCCAAGAGGAGAGATAACTCTTCTCCTCTGGCCAATGCTAGTGACTGGCAAACAAATGTGCTAGGGAATGGCTGCAGTGGCATCATGAAGATTGGCCACAGGTCGTGGATCTCCTCAGTTTTGCGGATTCAGAAACTTAATTTTATGTGTTGCTCTAGGGCTAATCAAACTCCAAGGGATTGCTCCATGATAAAACAGAAAGTCAAATATTAATATAAATGACAAACTAAAATTACTTTACTATGTATTTACTATATGCCAAGAAATGTTCTAAGTGCTTTATATTGAATTATCTCATTTAACACTCATAGCAACACTACGAGAAAAGTACTATCACCACCTTCATTTTTAAAGTAAATAAACGAAGATTCAGAAAGGCTAAGACTTGCCCAAGCTGGTCAAGTTAGGATTCTTATAAAAGTCTGTCTTATTCTAAAGCCCATGTTGTTAACCTTACACACACAGTCACTCTTTATTTTACACTGAAAAATAGTACTTGTTGCCTACTTTGTGCATTCTGTCCCTAAGAAGGAAGATAATGAAAACCGAGTTGAGTCCTGAAGATTGTTTGGTAAGTGTCAAAATCAGAACAAGGAGCTCAATGAATACCTTACATGGATGACTAGTTAAGAGTCTCAAACTATGCCAGCCTACTGAATTAGACTCTTTCACCCCTGCTCCATAGATTCCAGACCTTAAGTCAATCAACCAGGACACTCTCCTCCAAAACGTCAATGATTAAGACTAACTCTGCCTTGCTGCTTTTTCTGTCCTTAAATATCCATATTTGGGCCCTATCTTTAACCTCAGTCAGTGACTAGGGTCTTAGATACTATCCTTGCTCAATTTCTGCCAACCTTTTTCTGAGAGCTGGATCCTGCTCTCCCTAAATCCTATGCCTCCACCATAAGGCTGCTCCTTTTACCAGACTGGCCCTTCGAGAACTCCTGATGACCAGAATTATACCTGAGTTAGCTATTTCCTTTGGACCACCCAGCTATCCTGACAAAAGGCCATTAATTTATTCATTTAACTAATCTTTACTGTGTGCCTACCATTTGCCAAGCACTGTGCTAGGGGCTTGAGGGACCAAAAGGAGGGATATCTTATGCCATCATGATGCTAATGTCTTGGGCTTGGGATATAGTACAAGAATCACCCAGGTTTATCAGTTAAGGTCTGGGCAGGAAACAGATGGCATACTCAAATTGAGTAATGTAGGGAGAATTTCATAAAGGGGATATTTATAAAGCTGTGAGTAGAGTGTAGGAACCTCACAAGAGACAAGGTAGTACCCAGGAAATAGTAATAGCAGGGAGCTATTATCCACCCGAAGGGCCAAGGAGAGGGAACAGTGTGAAGAGTGTGGTTTTATAGGAGCTGTGGCCTTCAGTAGAGGGAAGCAGCTGCTGCCAGTACTCAACCCATCAAGAGAGAGCCTAGGGAATAAATACTCCAACTCCACTCTCCTTCCACCCTCCAATGTCCAGTCAGTGCCAAACACAACCAGAAGTCAGGAGGCAAGGGAGCCCATTAATGCAATCCAGATGGGTCAGCCTCCCGTGGCACAGAGTAGGGTGAAGGGCAGATCTGGATATCTAGTAACACTATGCAACTTGATTATTTCCTCCCTAGCCCCAACCTGCTCCTGAGAGCAGATTCCTTCCACTCCCTCCTTCCTGCTTACTCCATACGCCAGAGAGCACTTCTTACCACGCCACGTGAGACATCCCAGTCTTCACATTGAGTTTCCCAAAGACTCCATGACTATTTAGTGACAAAATCAGATCACAGACCTGAACCACTCTCAATCCAATGTGTTTCCTTCTACGGTACCTCATTCTCTGCTAACATCGTGATGATGATGATGATGATAGCTGTCATGTTTTGAACTCTTATGATGTGCCAGGAACTCTGGTCTTTTACATAGAATGCCTTGCTCTGAAAATAGTGTGGAGTCCATAGGTGTCTAATCTTGGGCAGGGAAAAAACCTGACTTCCAGTGGACAAGTGAGAATAAACACCAACTTCTTACCTTTACAGACAGTGGAACATTTTTATGGGTACCATTTCCATTCTGCCTCTGTCACCCTTCAATTGCTGTGTACCAGATGCAAAGAGGATGTGGTTAACACATTCTAATTATGGGCTCTAGGAAGAGAGCTGCTTTTATGGAATGCACTCCCGCTGCCGCTTCGGCTTCTGTTGCAGAGGCTGCTGAGTGTGTTAAATGCTCTCTCCAAATGCCCAAGGGGCACCCTCAGGATTTGAACATGCAAACAGAGGAGCTTAACTATGGATACTGAGAACTAGAATGATTCCATTTATAGCCTAAAGTCCTGAAAGGCAAGGTTAAGTGTTTAAGGGAAAACTCCAACTGCACCTAAGGGTCAAGACAGTTTCACCAATGATTTGATATCTAGTTCAGTTCCCCCAAAGTTACAGAATCTGTAAAGGAATCCAATCTCTACTTACTAGACCTGCCTGGGGGGGTGGGTGCACGGGTGGGGAGGTAGGCTGAACACAAGTCCAGTAGGAATTCCCCCATACACGCAGAGCAGCTTATCTTTGTTCACCAAATGTTTACCCAATAGTATGTAAACTCCACCAGGTCAGGGATTTTTGTCTTGCCACCCCTTTCCATTGCAGTATCTCTAGCACCCAGCATGTTGTCTGATGTATAGTAGGTGCTCAATAACTATTTGTTAAATTAAAGAAGCTGAAGGTTTCTTCTGCCACCCAAAGACTCCATAGTAACTCCCAAGGTTATGTCAGTTGGAAATTGCTCTGGGCATCTGGAGGATACTGTCCCTCCCATTCTCTCATATACTGGAGTTTAACACAACCTTTGCCATAGCATTTTTTCCAATCGTGGTCAAAATAAGCCTTTTAGTAGCATTAGTTCACCCCAAAGCTACTCAAATAAGTCAAGTGAATATCATTAGACCCACTTGAAAAAAATTTAACGATTTACTCCCTTGTTTTGGATATCTTGGCGTTGTAGTTGAGTTTGAGAGACTCTTAGAAAAGAGATAACAGGCCAAACCTCACTTGACACCCAGTACCATAGTTAATGTTAACTGTTTCTGCACTAGTGAGCTTTTCATTATTCAATTGCTGCCCCAGCTCCAGAGATGTGGGGCAACTGACAAGATGGGTAATGAGCTTGCATTTTCTTTATACAAAGCCATTAAGAAAGTGGGTGGTCTCCACTTATTTTGCAGCTTATTCAGATCAGTAACCTTCTTTCTTCTTTTCAGATACATTCTTTCCTATGGCTGGAGACTCAGGGCCAGAAACAGAGCAAGTTTAGCTGCATTTATACTCTGTGTATTGCTCAGGGGAAGGACATGCCTGTTACACCAAGGATTTGCAAGACGGTCAATTTGCTTCAAGCAAATCAAACCAGACTGGGAAGCACTCTAACTTTCAAATAGATTTTATTTCCAGACCCTTAACTGAGATCCCCAAGGTGGTCTACTTGGACTAACTAGATTTCAGTCACACATGTATAACCTGCTAGATTTGTAAGTTCCTTGAGACCACTTACAACTGTCTGTCTTATTCAGTGCTGTGTCCTCAGTGTCTAGCTCAGTGTCTGGCACATAGCAGGTAACCAATGAAATACTGATGAATAAATGAAGGAATCCTTTCTAGATCAACTTCTAATAAGTTTGCTGGCCAAACATCACAGTAAATATTTTAGGCATCTCCCAAAGAAAGACCAGTGGTGAGGATGATGACGAGGAATAACTTCTACTCTCTTTTGGATCTGAGCAGTCATGGGTTTAGATCATGTGGTCATTCATTCATGTAACAAGCATTTATTGAAACAGGTACCATGCTAAGTACGGGGAATACAAAGGTGAATAAACTGTAGTCCCAGTTGTCAAGGAGTTCAATCTGTCTACGGAATAGACAATAAAATAATTGCAATGCTATCTAATAAGTGCTTGAGAGGATAGGCACTGGGGGCCGTGGGAGCACAAAGGAGGGACATCTAGTTTAGGCTGAGAGGTTAGGAAAGGCTTCCCAGGAGAGATGAGAATTAACTGTATTTTCGTAGGGCAAGTGGAAGTTAACGAAGATGAAAAAGAGAAAGGCATCCCACGCATGCTTTAGGCATTTAGCATGATGTTTCCAAGGCACTACAGGTAGTTGATACAGTTATTATTGACATCTTGGCCTGGATGATTCACTGTTGTGGGAGGCAGCAGTAGCTCTAGATCCTATCCACTATTCCAGTAGCGCCTCACTTCCCTGAGCTGCGACAACCGAAAATGTCACCAGTTATTGCCAGATGTTCCTCCGGGAGCAAAATCACCCCTAGTTGAGAAACAGTTAGAGCCAAAGGTATGTGTGAGGAAGTGATGGGAAACAAGATTGGAAAGCCAGGCAGGGGTCCAGGTCATGAAAGCTATGTGCACTGTGATAAGAAGTTTGGACTTTATCCTGAAGATCACAAGAAGCCCTTGAAGTATTTCAAGCTAGAAGATAATATGCTCAGATGTGTGTTAAGACTATCACTGTGGCAGCAGTGTAGAGTGTAAATTTGAAGGGGATGTGTAGAAAGACTGGAAGCGGGGTGATGAGTCAGGAGACTCTTGCAGTCAGCCAGAAGGGAAGTGATGAGAGTCAGTGTTAAGGCAATGGCAGTAGGAATGGAGTAAAGAGGGAAGATTTGAGAGATATTAAGAAAAGTCAAATGTAAAATAGCTAGCGAGTGGGAAGCAGCCGCACAGCACAGGGAGATCAGCTCGGTGCTTTGTGACCGACCGACCACATAGAGGGGTGGGATAGGGAGGGTGAGAGGGAGACACGAGAGGGAGGGGATATGCGGATATATGTATATGTATAGCTGATTCACTTTGTTATATAGGAGCAACTAACACACCATTGTAAAGCAATTATACTCCAATAAAGATGTATAAAAAATTAAAAAATGGTACTGATGAACCTAATGGCAGGGCAGGAATAAAGACGCAGACGTAGAGAATGGACTTGAGGACACGGGGAGGGGGAAGGGTAAGCTGGGACAAAGTGAGAGAGTGGCATGGACATATCTACACTACCAAATGTAAAATGGATGGCTAGTGGGAAGCAGCCGCATAGCACAAGGAGATCAGCTCGGTGCTTTGTGACCACCTAGAGGGGTGGCATAGGGAGGGTGGGAGGGAGGGAGATGCAAGAGGGAGGGGATATGGGGATACATGTATACGTATAGCTGATTCACTTTGTTATACAGCAGAAACTAACACAACATCATAAAGCTATTATACTCCAATAAAGATGTTTTTTTAAAGAAAAGAAAAGTAAAATTCTGAGGATTTAGTGATTTAGGGATGTTGGGGGGGATGAAGAAAAAGATGTGACTCCCAAGTTCCTAGTTTCAGTAATTGGATAAATTATGGGGCCATTCATAGATAAAGGAAACATAAGAAGAAAATCAGTTTGAGGAGGCCCATACATTTTATTACTGACATGTTGAGTTTGAGCTACTATAGGACATCCAAGTGAAAATGCTCAGAAGGGGATTTGCCATACTGGTGAGCATTAAGCAGAGAGTTATGGGAGCTACTGGGGTAGACGGGTCCTGAAAAGGAGCTAAGTGACAGCCTGTCATATCCTACTACATTTGCTACTACACAGCTCAGAGCCTTCTCTTGCCTTCATTTATTTAATAAACATTTACTAGGTGCCAGACCCTAGGCTGGGTGCAAGGGATATAAAGAAAAGTAAGACAGAGCTCCTGCCTTCAAGGTTCTCACTGTCCATAGAGGGAGACAGATAGGTAAATGTGCAATAATAACGCGGTTGGATAAGTGTTGTGATGCATAACTGCAGAGTGCTGTAAGAGCGGGAGAGGAAGAGCATCTAATGGAGTGAGTGCAAGGGGGAAAGGCAGAGAAAGCTTACTGGGAGGGGCAATATGGTGGAGAGGGGAAGAACCGCAGAGCCCATGAGAATGCACCCTGCAGGCCCCCAGCTAAGCAGCATTTCTCAACCCCAGCACTACTGATACTTTAGACCAGATCATTCTTTGTTGTAGGGGCCGTGCTGTGCACTGTAGGATGTTAAGCAGCGTCCCTGGCCTCCACCCGCTAGATGTCAGGAGCTCCCTCCTCCAACCTGTGACAATCAAAAATGTCCCCAGATGTTGCCAAATGTCCCCTGGAGGGACAAAATTAGCCCAGGTGATACTGAACTGCAAGGAGCATAATTTGATCAAGGGCCTGAGGTGCCATGTCCTGAAATCCATCCCTGAACGTGCACAAGGCTGCACTTCCCGCGGGCTGCCTTTAGTGAAGGGACGAAGCGCATCAGGGACCCTAAGGTACTCCTGCTGCGGGGAGAGGTAGGAATCCACTGACACCAGACTTTGGCTCAAGGACTCGGCGAAGGCCTCTCTTAACCTTTCTTTGACTACCTGGCAATCTAGGATGTTCCTACCAGACCTTCTTCCCCCTCTCTTCTCACCAGGGCTCAGACTTACATCTCAGTCTGATGGCTCTCAGCCTTCTCCAGCAACCTCGCCAGTTTCTCTCATACTGGGTGTCTCCCCTAATGAAATCCTTGCATGTTTAACCCCATATTGGCTTCTGCTTCTCAGAGGACCCAGACTAACATAGGCAGCCAGACGCTGGAATCAGAAATATCTGGGTTCAACTCCTGGTTCCTCTTACTAGCTGTGTGGCCTTGAGCAAGTTACCATACTTCTCTGAACCCCGTTCACCTGTATGTAAAATGGAGGTAACGGTGTCTACCTCAGAAGGTTTCTATGAGAATGAAACGAACCACTGCATCTAAAATATTTAGCACAGTGCTAGATACCAAGTAAGAGCTCATTAAGTGCTGACTCTTAGTAAAGGATGGCTATGTGGAGAAATGGCATTCTGAGCAGATTGGACAGCATGGTACACTGACTGGGTGGTGAGAAATGCCATAGAAAGGTGGGGAGGGATGTGAAATGGCATAAGCATTTCAGTACCTCGGAAACACAACGTGCAAGCAGGAAGCTATGAGAGATGATGTGAGAGGTAGGCAGGTCTAAAGCAGGACAATTCCAATCCTTTCAACCTTTTAAATTCAAGTTATATTCTTCAATCCTGTTATCAGCTCCTCTGAGCCTTCTTCAAGTTCACTACATCTGCCTTTATCTAAAAACCTAAACCTTCACACAAACTCCATCCAAATTCTCTCATTCAAAGTGTCTGACTAGTTGGGAGAGAGACTAAAGGGTTTGTTGCTTCACAGTTCCTCCCCTCAGGATTGCAATTTATGTGGCCCTGAATGGGGATTACTCGGAGGGAAAAAGATCTAATCGCTACTTGGCCCTTGCCCTGAAAACTCTTTCATTCGATCCAAAAACATTAACAGGGACCATTTTTCCCCTGAGGATAGTTAATCATTACCCCAACCTCCTCTTCTCTACCCTCCCCTCTCCCTACCACACACACATACACAAGAATAATCCAGACATATCCATGAGCATGAGAAATTTTAAATCTGCAATAATGTAACCAATGTGTGGGTGTTCTGCCAGCTAGACTTGAATTCAAGTCCCAACCCCAAGGATGAACAGTTACACAGTCTTCAGCAAGTCAGCCTCTGAGCCTCAATGTCCTTTTCTATATCATGGGGTTAATAAATGATACCCTGGATGAAAAGCATTTTGAAAACTACAAGGCACAGGACAGGTTACTATTATTCAATCTGTGTCAAGTTAGGGGTCTAAAGCTACCTCTCTGATGCCCTTCAGAATGTTCTGTGCTTTCCTTAACGTCCTTACCCAAGCAACAGATATGAAGAAATCCAATTGGTTTTCTAAGTAAGCAGAGAAACAGCTGCCCAAAGCTTCTCTGAGGGAGAAAAGTGTAAGCAAAAAATAGGACTGGTGATGCTAAACTCTGGACTGGGTTTCATTCATTCAGCTTTGCCAAACTGAAATTTCTCTCCCTATTCCCTATACCCACTCCTGAGACTTCGCTAATCCATTCTTATTTCCTCTACCTTACTTGGTTTAGGAGTTCATCCCTTCATACCTAAAATCACTCTATATTTTTGTCTACCTGTTTACTGTCTGTCACCCTCTACTATGAATATAAGTTCCATTGAATTATTGATATTTCTCCAGGACCATGAATTCATTGATATTTCTCCAGGACCATGCACAGTGTTTGGCACATAGTAGGTGCTTAATTAGTCTCTGAATGAATGGATGGATGAATAAATAAATGAAACGCTGGACCTCTGCAATGGCATCGTGGCTGGGCTTCCATCCTCCAGTCTCTCCAAGCCTGTATGCACCTCCATATTAGGCTTTACCTGGGTGGTAGTAAGAGCAAGAGGATGTAGACTTTGAAGAAGTGGTGAAGGAGCACGAGCTCCACCCTCAGGAGTGGAAGAGTAATAGTAAGAGAGCTTTAAAACTTCTAGAACCGTCAAAAAAGTGTATTTGGAATTATAAGCATGGGTAGACTTGCCCAAAGTGTCTTCTGTGGAACACTAATCTTATCAGTGCTTCTCAACAAAAGGTTCCACAATCAAGTAAGTTTGAGAAACACAGCCTCATTAATTCTACGCTCAGTGCACCCACAGATTCACAGGTTATATAAGCATATTAAAGGCTTTCAAATGTCAGACAGTAAAGAAACATGCTTAATCATTAAAACCCTTTTATCATATAATATCTGCGGAAAATATTTTAGAAAAAACTGGTCTAGGAAATAACCATGATAAGAAAGTTATCAGATTTCTAGAAGCCTTAAATCCCTTCCCAGATTTTTTTTTTATCTGCTGTCTGTTTCCATTTAGTTATCACCAGCAAAATGGAGCTTTAAAAGGAAAGGAGGCTGAGTGTCCAATAGGAGCTACCAAAATTACAGTGCGATAAAGGGCTGGAGAGACGAGACAAGGCAGAGAGGAAGTCAAGTAGAAAAATCAACTAGTGGGATCTGTGGAGAAAGGCAAAAAGCAAGCTTCTTGTGAATCACTCTCTCAATGACTATAATCAGTCTTTCTCTCCCCACACTCTACTGAAACTGCACTCACCAATGGACTGACGCCTCGTTGCACAACTCAGCGGGTACTTTTCTGTCATTAGCTCTCAGATGTAACTGACACAGTTGACCCGCCCTCGCTCTTGAAGCGTTCTGTTCGCTTGCCTTCTAGAAAACCAGGTTCTCCGGCTTTTCGTCCTACTTCTTTGGCTCCCCCAGCTCAGTCTCCTCACACCTGTCAATCCTTAAATAGTGGTGTACCTTGAGGCTGTGTCTTCTTCTAGGCCCTTTTCTCGTCTCACCTGACACATTATCCTGAGCACGCACCCACTCTCATGGCTTCATATACCATCTATAGGCTGATAACTCCCCAAATCTGTATTTCTGGTGTGGTCTGTCCCCTTGGTGTTTGGGCCTTAATATCCAACTTCCTACTCAGCATTTAAACTTGAACTTATACTCAGCATGCCCAAATCTGAATTCATCCTCTTTCTATGATCTCAGAAAACAGCATCACCATCAACCCAGCTGCCCAAGTGAAAATCCCCGGAGTCAACCTCGACTCTCTCTCTCCCTCTCTACGTTCAGTCAATCAACAAGTTCTGTCGATTAATTCTCGTAAATATTTCTGAAATCTATCTACTTCTCTTCATCTTCATTGCTACTGCCATTCTTATTTCAGGGCCCCAAGTTCAGACCAACTCCTTAGAGAACTCACTGCCTCTGACCTTACCACTACTCCCTCCACCCTGCACCCAATCCATTTGGTCACATCGCAACAAGAATGCAGTTGGTCTTTTCCAACACAGGCAGGTCTGATCTTACCACCTCTGTTTAAAACACTTCAAAATGACCTCAACAAAAAATTTAAACTCTTTTTTTCGGCTGTGCTGGGTCTTTGTTGCTGCACGCGGGCTTTCTCTAGTTGCAGCAAGCAGGGGCTGCTCTTTGGTTGCGGTGCGCAGGTTTCTCATTGCGGTGGCTTCTCTTGTTGCGGAGCACGGACTCTGGGTGCGTGGGCTTCAGTAGTTGCAGCATGCGGGCTCAGTAGTTGTGGCTCGCGGGCTCTGGAGTGCAGGCTCAGTAGCTGTGGTGCACGGGCTTAGTTTCTCCGTGGCATGTGGGATCTTCCCGGACCAGGGCTTGAACCTGTGTCCCCTGCATTGGAAGGCGGATTCTTAACCAGGGAGGTCCCCAAAATTTAAACTCTTTAACGTGATTTCCAAAGCCCTTCATGATCAGCTCTTGTTTTCACAGTAAAGTGTAATGGTAAGACTGGGGAGCAAGGCTGGCTGGGTTCAAATCCCAGCTTTACCATACTTAGTAGCTGTGTAACTTTGAGCAAGTTAACTTCCCTATGTCTTAGTTTTCTCATCTGTAAAATGAGGTAATTACAGTGCCTACATTTTAGGGTTGTTTTTAATATTTTGTTAATATATGCATAGTATTCAAACAGTGCTCTATAAATGTTAGCTTTTTGTAGTAATACTATCTCTTCAACCTTATCTCTTGCCACTTATTCCCCTCTCTCTCTCTATCCTCTAGCCATATCATATGTCTTTTAGTTTCTACAGCATATCACATTCTCTTTTCTTAAGTGCACACTTCAATGGCTTCTAGTATATTCACTGAACTGTGTATCCATCATCGTACTCAGCTTTAGAATATTTTCATCACCCCCAAAAGGAGTCCCACACCCCTTAACCATCACCCCCAACCCCCTCCCCATCTGCCCTAGACAACCACTAATTAATCTACTTTCTGCCTCCATGGATTTAGCTATTCTGGACTTTTCGTATACGTGGAATCATGCAATATGTGGCCTTTTGTTTCTGACTTCTTTCACTTAGCATAATGTCTTCAATGTTCCTCCATGTGGTAGCATATGTCAGTACTTCATTCCTTGTCATGGCCACACCACGTTCTCTTTCACTGACCTTTGTGCATGGTATCCCCTCTGGTAGTAACACATAGCTCCTCTCCACCCCTGACTCACATGGCTAACTCCCACTTAAACTTCAGTTCTCAATTTAGATGGAATGATAAGATTTCCTCCTGGAAGCCTTTGATGACAGCCCTCTCCATATCCCCTCCTGCTCCAGCCTGAATTAAGTAAGTTTCCTAGGTGCTCCCCCAATATCCTGTACATCCCCTCTTGCTTGTTTCTTTGTCCGTCTTTCTCTCAGATTACCAGCTGAACAATAACTAGGGCTGTGTGTTTATTGCTCGTACCCAGCACCAGCAGAGTGTGTGGCACACAGTAGGCACTGAATTACTCTGTTGAATTAACGAAACGGGAATATGAGAGGCTGGCCCAGAACAGAAGAGCGGAGGCTCTACTGGTAGCAGAACAATAGGAGGTTTTCAGCTGTGGTACCAGACTAAACTTTCTAAAACTCTGCTTTTTTCAAACCTAATGTCCTCAAGCAAGATGCTGGGCTTCGGTTTTTCCTCTACAAAATGAAGGGTTCACCTGAATAAATAATGTCATTAAAATAATGTCTTACACTGGAATGGTTAAGGAATGCAGCCTCCATCAACTAGAAGCTTCTGAATCCTCTTTTAATCAGCTCTATCTTGACACCTGATTGAATTATTAGCAGTAAGTGCCTCTGTATTTATCAGCAATTAATTTCCCTCCACTGGCCTGGCTTTGTAAGATGGAATGGAAAGTAGGAGTTACCATTCCCTCTCAGAGAAGCATTTCCCAGCTCCATCAACCAGGCCCGACCTATTCTGAGTGGGCTTGCTGTTAATGAACATCACTGTGGCTCCTTCTAGGTCTGGACTGCTTTCCATAAGAGCAACTAGAGCTAAAGATCTAGAGCTAAAGATCTAGCAACAAAAAAATTTAGAATCACAACACACTCTCTATACACACCACTCTAAGGCTTCAGTATAACAACTCCCATTTATCAAACACTCTATTGACTGACCCTTTATAATATAATATAATGTTCATAACAATCCCATGGAAAAAGTATTATTATTATTATTATCCTCATTTTACAAATGAGGAAACCGAGCCACAGAGAGGTTGAGCAACCTCCCAGTCACACAGCCAGTAAATGGTAGAGCCAAGATTTAAAACCAGGCCTTTCCCATTATTTAGTAATTAGTAATAATTAGTAATTATTCATTTACATATCGTCCTCTCCCACTGTGCTATGAGCTCCCTCTCGGTTTGTGCCACCAGCATCTGGCATAGTGCTTGGCACATTGGTTCATTCATTCCTTCAAAAGAGATCCATTGAGTGTGTACTATATACTAAACACTGGTTATAGGATTGGACCATACAGCAGTGAACAAGGCAGTAAGATCCCTGGCCTAGTAGAGCTTACATTCAGGTGAAGGAGACAGACAAGTAAAAAAACAAGATTTTCTATGAAGAAAATAAAGCAAGAAAATGGAATTAAGAGTAGCTTGGGCATGGGGGTGCACAGTGCTTTCTGAGACTAAAGTGGTCGGGGAAGGCTTCTTTAAGTAGGTGATGATTCACCTGAGCTGGGACTTAAATGATGAGAAAGAATCAACCATGATGAGAGAAGCATGTTCCAGAGGAAGCATGTTCCAGGCAGAGGAACCAGAACGTATAGAGGCCACGAGCTGAGAAAGCGTTCGGCACACTGAAGGAGAGAAAAGAGGGCTAGTGTGGGTGGGGCACAGGGACCAAAGGGGTGAGTGATAGATGTCAGACCTTACAGGACTGTCTAGGTATTGGGCACCTCCGATTGTACCTACACTTAGGATTGGGACTGCTGCCCCCTACTGATTCATAACAAGAGCCTGGCTGGAAGAAACAAGTTTATGAACGGGGATATTCAGAGGCAAGATTCCTGGGCCCTGGGAAGGAAAGCATGGGCCTTCCCTGCACCTGCTTCCTCTGTTCCCGGGGAATGCCTTTCTGTGTAGCCTACTCCCATTTTTTTACCCTCCTTCCACCTCCTCCTCCACACACATCCCTAAAACAATTTAAGCATGCAAGCCATACCCTTCAACTCCTCCTGATGCCATGAGACAGCCAATCTGTGCCTTGAGCCTCTAATGCTAAAACCCTGGAGTCAGATAAGAGGGAGTGGTGGTGACAGTGGCAGCAGCCACGTCGCAGTTTGAGCTCAAAGCTCCAGGGCTTCTTCTGCCTGACCCCTGGAGAGATTCAGACAGTTTTAGCTTGGCTAAAACAGCAGTCTGGAGGGCTGAGCTTCCTAACTACTATGGTGAGCAGGAAGGAAAGCAAGACTCAGAAAAAGCAAACACCGGGGACAAGAATTACCAGCACAGCCCCTGCACAAACAGCAGACAGGCTGGGTGGAGGGCGCCTAGCACAGATATGCACAGGTTTCAGAGCAAAGAGGGATACATTTTCCTCTCTTGAAAGCCAGGTCCGACACTTCTTACTCCCTACTGCCCCACTGTGGAGAAACGCTTTTGGGAAAGCGTTAAGTGCAGGGATTATTGTGGGGAAAACATTCATTGCCATGTTCTTTCTGGCTTTGGGCTTCTAGCAGTCCCCATTTTCCATTTCCTCCCACACCTATCTAGCTCAGAGAAAGGGGTTTTTGACAGATGTACAACGGCATCGTCTTCACCTCTCACTGTTAAAATTTAAGGCCAATAAACTAAACTAAACATTGAGCTTAACATTTTAGAAAAAGAGCAAAATATTGCATGAGAAAATAGGAGGAAGGAAATAATAAAGATAAAAGCAAAAAAAAATTAGAGGATGTAAAAACAGTGGAATTAATAAATAAATTCAAGAGCTAGTTGCTTGAAAGGACTAATAAAGTAGATGAACCTCTGGCAAACCTGTGTAAGAAAAACATACACACAAAACTAGAAATAAGAAAGGGAATGTAACAACCAGTATAAATAATATTTTTTAATTGTAAGGAAATGCTACGCACAATTGTATGCTAATAAATTTTTACAATATAATGCCATGGATGTTTTTTTCTACAAAAATATAAAATATTAAAATTCATATTACAACTAGTAGAAAATTTGAATAAATTGAGAAACTGTCACCACACAAAATTCTTAAATCTAATAATATTTTCAAATCTCCAAGGAAGAAAACATAGAAAAAGTTAGGATACACCTAACTTTTTATTCCATGAAACAAATCTGGTCCTGATCCCAAAACCTGACAAAGATAAAATAAAACACAAAAATCAGAGACCACTATAAACTCTGAATATAGGGGAAAAAAAGCCTTAAGATACTAGCAGTCATGATTTAGCAAAGCTTGAAAGGAGCAAAACATTACTATCACAAAGGACTGATTCTAGGAAAGCAATGGTTCAGACTAAAGCAGTCTATTAGTATAAGACTATAGGTAAAATCAGTGCTTGCCAACTTTTCAGAGCATAGATAGAAAATAAAAATACTTGTATGGGCCATTGGTGTATGCAGATGAGGCTGCTCCTAGCTAGAGGAGGGGAGAAGGGGTTTCTGGCTGTCTCAAGCCCACTGGCCACCCCGAGAGTCAAGGGGATGGATATATTGGTACATCCATAACCAAGGGTGCTAGTCACAGTATTTATCAAGTAAATGGTAAGGCACACAAATCAACCAATGAGAATGTACGTGGATTCTGGGAAGTAGCATTAGATCAGGGTCCTTGTGGCCTCATACAGCAGGTGTTACCCCTTTAGTTGGTAGATTCTTGGGAGGTCTGGGCGGGGGGAGTCCCAGGAAATAGTTGGGTCAGTGAGGGAGCTACTCAGGGCACTTAGGGCAACAGTGATTTGCTACGGAAGTATTTCAAGTTTTTAAAGGATCTAATTGTTTTAGTGTGGACCAGCTGAATATATAAGCTCTGCCTGCAACCCAGACCCAATCCGTCATGTGCATCACTTGGGAAGATCTGGGTTAACCTGCACTCTTAGTCTGTTTTAGGACTTGCCACCCTGTACTGTAATGGTTGGCATCTTGTCCTTCTGACTAGTCTGTGACACTATTCATCTTTGTCTCTCTTAGCACCCTTGTATAGTGCCTGACACAGAGCAGAAGCTTAATAAATGTTTGCCAGATGGATCAAGATTTATTTCTAAGAGATAATCAATAGAGCAAATAATAACATTTAATATGCATTCCTTAAAATTAGGAATGGAATGATAAATATGCTAAGGGTATATTTGAAAATAATGAGGATAACATGACAAAGAACATCTATTTTAAACATGAGGCAAAATAATATTTACTGAAGATCATTATCAGTATTTCTTTTTTAAAAAAACAAGAAAAATAAAAATATCTTCTAGCATTTTTAATATTGTTTTAGAACTTCTGATCAATTCAATAAGATATAAAAGAGAAATAAGGTATACGCATTAAATAAATTATGATGGAAAATACAAAATATAAAGAACTGAAGAATAAACAAGACAATTTATATAACCTACATAAATAAAACTATAAAAACTATTGGAAGATATAACAAAAAGCCCCCACTTCAACCAACCATATATATATTTTTAGTATGAATGATACTATTGTGTTATTTTCTAAAATTGTTGTCAAGTTAATGTCTGCAGGGAAAGGCCACACTCCTGTGGGCAAAGTATGAATGGAGTCTCCCTGGAAAACAGTGGTTATTCCAGATTATCAATCATCTGAGCAAAAAGACAAGAATGTGAAACTAAGAAGGCACCACCTATTTATTTAGGTGGGCAAGGAAATGAACTGCTTGTCTTTCTCTAAGTCTAGTGCTCTTAGATTCAGACGTTCTCTCCTTATGCTCCTGGGTGGTGGGTTGCTAAGATGATACCAACTCTGTGGAAATAGTTGTGGATCAAGGATAAGACGGGGTTTACAAGCCTTATGTTGTAAAATACAATGATCTGGTTTCATATTATTCTCTGTGTTTATTTATCTATTTTTTTATTTTATTTTATTTTATTTATCTATTTATCTATTTATCTATTTTTATTCCCTAGGTTTTAGAACAATCTTGTTAAATGTTCCAGCCTTACCTCAACTATGCTAGACGGTACTTAGGAAATTTTAATGTATCTACATTTAGACCAAAGTGCTGAGCGGGGAGCAGGCAGTCATGGGGTTGTGGGTAGTTATGTGGGTAACTGAGTACTTGAGCTAGGCACTGCTTTACATAATCTCATTTTATTTATTTATTTATTTTGGCCTCGGGATCTTAGTTCCCCAACTAGGAATTAAACCCGGGCCTTTGGCAGTGAAAGTGGGGAATCCTAACCACCGGACCACCAGGGAATTCCCACATAATCTCATTTAAACCTCTCAACAAACCAGTGAGGTAGGTACTTTTTGAACCTCAATTTACAGATGAGAAAACTGAAGCTCAGAAAAGTGTAGTGATGTAACTAAAATTATACAGCAAGGGAAATGGCAGAGGTAAAAGAAACACAGCTCTGTCCAACTTCAAATGCCATGTTTTCCACTGCTACCTACTTCAAAGGACGCCTAGGGAAAGACAATTTGTGAAGGACAAGAGTTAAGGGTTCTAGGCTTAATTGAATTAACAAAGGTAGACGTTTTCTTTTATGAGATAAAAAAGATGAATTAAATAAATATACACATGCTATGTTCATAGATGGAAACCCTAAATATTGTAAGGATATAAATTCTCCTGGAATCAGTTTATTTAAAAAAATTTTTATTAGGGTAAATTTGAAACATACACAAAAGTGGAAGGAGTAGTATAATAAATCCCCATGAATCCATCAATTTGCTTCAAGAATTATCAACACATGGCCAATCTCATCACATCTATATCATTCTCTTGTACTCTCTCCATTTTTTTTAATACAGTAGGTCCTTGTTGGTTATCTTATTTTATTTTTTTATCAATTGCATTTTAAAATTATTTATTTATTTATTTATGGCTGCGTAGGGTCTTTGTTGCTGTGCGCGGGCTTTCTCTAGTTGCAGCAAGCTGGGGCTACTCTTCGTTGCGGTGCACGGGCTTCTCATTGTGCTGGCTTCTCTCGTTGCAGAGCACAGACTCTAGGTGCGTGGGCTTCAGTAGTTGTGGCACGCGGGCTCAGGAGTTGTGGCTCTTGGGCTCTAGAGCGCAGGCTCAGTAGTTGTGGTACACGGGCTTAGTTGTTCTGCGACATGTGGGATCTTCCCGGACCAGGGCTCAAACCCGTGTCTGCTGCATTGGCAGGCGGATTCTTAACCACTGCACCACCAGGGAAATCCCCAGTTGTTTATTTTAGATATAGCGTTTTGTACAATCCCAATCTCCCTAACTGTCCCTCCCCCTCAGGTAACCATAAATTCATTCTCCAAGTCTGTGAGTCCGTTTCTGTTTTGTAAATAAGTTAATTTGTATCACTTTTTAAAGATTCTGCATATAAGTGATATCATATGATATTTCTCTTTCTCTGTCTGACTTAACTTCATTCAGTATGACAATCTCTAGGTCCATCCATGTTGCTGCAAATGACATTATTTCATTCTTTTTAATGGCTGAGTAATATTCCATTGCATATATGCACCACATCTTCTCTATCCATTCCTCTGTTGATGGACATTTAGGTTGCTTCCATGTCTTGGCTATTGTAAACAGTGCTGCAATGAACATTGGGGTGCATGTATCTTTTCAAACTACGGTTTTCTCCAGATATATGCCCAGTAGTGGGATTGCAGCATCATACGGTAGCTCTATTTTTAGTTTTTTAAGGAACCTCCATACTGTTCTCCACAGTGGCTGCAGTGATTTACATTCCCACCAACAGTGCAAGAGGGCTCCCTTTTCTCCATACCCTCTCCAGCATTTATTGTTTGTGGATTTTTTGATGATAGCCATTCTGACTGGTGTGAGGTGATATCTCATTGTAGTTTTGATTTGCATTTCTCTAATAATTAGCGATGTTGAACGTCTTTTCACGTGCCTCTTGGCCATCTGTATGTCTTCTATGGAGAAATGTCCTCTTAGGTCTTCTGTCCATTTTTTGATTGGGTTGTTTGTTTTGATGATATCAAGCCACATGAGCTGTTTGTAAATTTTGGAGACTAATCCCCTGTCGGTCACGTCATATGCAAATATTTTCTCCCATTCTGTGGGTTGTCTTTTCGTTTTGTTTATGGTTTCCTTTGCTGTATGGAAATAAAAACAAAAATAAACAAACAGGACCTAATTAAGCTCAAAGCTTTTGCACAGCAAAGGAAACCATAAACAAAATGAAAAGTTTGTTATTTGTTAAGCACCACATTCTAGAGTAAAATTAACTCCAGAGGTGCACAGAATCTAGGTTGCTTATGAAAGGAGAATCTTTGGATATTTTTATTAATATATTTTACTTGATGCCCTTAAGAAAGATACCTCAAAGTCCACTAAGGGTGTCTTCTTCAGCCCTGTCCAATGTATAGAGTTCTATAGCTATGTTTCTCCCCTGGTAACTTCATGCCAGAGATCCTCAGAACACAGGAAGACCCTTGTACTTGGCTGTTAAGACCCTCATCCACATTCAGCTCCCTCATCTCTAAGACCCTTGTCTGTTTTGATTCTGCTTTCTCCATCTTTTCTCAAGACTTTTCTCCTCAAGACTGATTTCCCCCTTTTATAATCACTTCTAACATTCCCATTTTTTTTCTGCTTTATAAGCCTGTTGCTTTTATACTGATGGATAGAAGCACATTAAATCATCCAAGACAGCCATTTCCCCTGCACACTCTGAGCTGCTTCGAGGATGGAAGGGGTATACAAATAAAACGCTTAGAGCATTAAAAGCACGGGCCAGCCCAGTGATCATGGATTTAACCCTGGAATTAGCTTAGGAATACAGAGATCCAACTGTTCTCCACTGTGCAGTCTGAAGACAAAAAAATGCAAAAGTAGCCTTCATTCAAAGAGGACCCCCAAGAGGCCCAAAGCATCCTGTATCACAAAATAAATCCTCATACACTAAACACAGAATAATGACTAAAGAAAAACGTGGGCTTGGGATGACGTCAAAATCCTGCTCTGATTCCACATGGTCTGAGAAAGACCACGTAGTGTAGTGGTTGAGAGCATAGACTCAAGACCAGACTGCTGAGACTAGAATCCCAGCTCTGCCCCTTGTTACCTGGGTAACCTTGGATAAGTTCCTTTACCTGTCTGTTCCTTAGTTTCCTTATTTGTAAAATGGGGTAATAATAATAATTACCTCAGAGAATTGCTATGAGGAATAAATGAGATATGTATAAGGTAGCTGTTAATAAACTCTGCCTCCTCTGCAAGAACCCCAAGATTACTTCTTTCATGTTCTTCTGCACTGATCCAATCCTTATCCTTTTGTAATAGGAAGTTTTACTGTTGATTCCTCCCCCTCTTCTTCTTTGACTTCTCTTATTGCCTCTTCAAACATCCCTCCCTGCCGAATGCCCTTTTGCAAGCTGCTGTTAAAGCCCCAGAGTGTCAAGGGTCAGTACTCTTCTCAATCCCAAGACTCAGAATTGCTTTCTCTTCCAGGGGTTCTAGCCCAATTAATGAAAAATAGCCAAATACAGGGCACAGGGCTTGTCCTGTGGAGAGTCACAGATGTAAAATAACAGCTGTTCTACCACAACCGCTGTTTCTGAGAAATCCAAACTGCTCAGATTAGACCCATGCCAAAAGAAAGTTTTTCACCACTGAGCATGCCCTAATTAATTTCTAGGCTGAGTCTAACTTCATCAGTGACCTGCAGATTTCTACAAACCTTCATTTGCCTTACTTTGGACTTCCTTGCCATCTTCCCTCAACATTCCCGTGTCCCCATGCCAGCTACCACTACATACTGATGCCATCTAATATTTGCCTTTGCATTTTGTCCTTTGTTTTCAACTCCCTCCAAGTCCCTAAGCAGATTAAAATAGCCAATCAAGAATATCAGACAAGGACTTCCCTGGTGGCACAGTGGTTGGGAGTCCGCCTGCCAATGCAGGGGACACGGGTTTGAGGCCTGGTCAGGGAACTAAAATCCCACATGCCGTGGGGCAACTAAGCCCGCGTGCCACAAATTCTGAACCTGCGCTCTAGAGCCTGCGAACCACAACTACTGAGCCCACGTGCCACAACTACTGAAGCCCACGTGCCTAGAGCCCGTGCTCCACAAGAGAAGCCACTGCAATGAGAAGCCAAGCCCGTGCACCACACTGGAAGAGTAGCCCCCGCTCTCTGCAACTAGAGAAAGCCCACGTGCAGCAATGAACACCCAACGCAGCCAAAAATAAATAAATAAAATAAATTTATTAGGAAAAAAAAAGAATATCAGACTAAAGAACCAAATCAAATATTAAAAAACAGTTAGGGGAAATATACCAAGAAGTTCAAGCTAAACAATTCCGTAAGCCCAATGCAACATTCACAATAGTGTCTGGGTCACTGAGCATGAGATCACAAAACTCATCTAAAGCCAAACAAGAAACCCATTCCTCTCAGAATAAAGATTCATGGGTACAGCTGCAATCCAGGTGCAGGGGTAGCATATTTTGATGATGGTTCTATGTTCATATTACATTCTGGATATCACCCAATATCACTGCAAGTCATTCCCAGCCATCCTTGGCAAAACCTCAGAATCAGTTCCAAATAAAACAAGCAGAAAGCACACTAAATTATGGATATTCCAGCATTTCTCAGTAAAATCTACTGTAGCCTGGGAGCAAGTATTTCAATTGTTACCACTGATCATTAAACACTCTATGATTAGACTGTGAGCTCCATGAGGGCAGGGATTTGGGTCTGTTTATCCACTACTGTGTTCCCAGAATGTAGCACACATAAGAGGCATTCAACAAATATTTTTTTAATGGATAAATAACTATATTCTCAATTTTACATTATGGTGTGCCACACCCTCCCCTGCCATTAATCTCCCTAGAAATTAGGATAAAGTACTTATTACTTATTCAAAACTTTTAAATCCCAAAATTTAAACCAAGTTAATTGATACTGACTTATCCCCACAAAGAGTAAAATCACCATTTGAACAAATCCCCAGACCAAGGAAGAATTCAGTTAGTTGTATACTAACACAGCTAAAATTATATTTCCCATTATAATAGATCTTTCCTCAATGATAATGTATCAAATTTGATAAATTCCTAATCTAAATCCCAAAATGTTTGCTATGACACTCAACAAAATGATTTTAACCTTCATTTGGAAAAAATAAACAAGTCAATAATTTCAGAAGAATATTTTGCAAAGGAAGAAAAAGGAGAAGGTACCAATTTTGCCAAATATTGGAACATATTATAAAACAATAATAATCAAAACAATATGGTACTGGGGCTTCCCTTGTGGTGCAGTGGATAAGAATCTGCCTGCCAATGCAGGGGACACAGGTTTGATCCCTGGTCCGGGAAGATTCCACATGCTGCAGAGCAACTAAGCCTGTGCGTCGCAACTACTGAGCCTGCGCTCTAGAGCCTGTGAGCCACAACTACTGAAGCCCGCGTGCCTAGAGTCCATGCTCTGCAACAAGAGGAGCCACCACAACAAGAAGCCCGAGCACCACAACAAAGAGCAGCCCCCGCTCTCCGCAGCTAGAGAAAGCCCACATGCAACAGCGAAGACCCAACACAGCCAAAAATAAATAAATAAATAGATGGATAAATAAATAAATAATTTAAAAACAACAACAACAATATGGTACCGATGTAAAACAGAAAAATAAAGAGTAGTAGAAAAGGAAAGCCATCCAGAAATAAATCATTTATATATAAGAATTTACTATGCAAATGAGGTAAGCACCATCAAACATGGGGAAAGAAATATTTAGGTAATATTGCTAGGATAACTATAGCCACTTTGGGGGAAAAATTGGTTGACTTACATACTTTACATTATGCAACATAAATTCTGGATGGATAAAATATTAAATATTGAAAATTAAGTTAATTAAAAACAAACTGGAACTAGAAAAGAACACATATATCTTCGGAAAGATATTTTTCAGGAAAAGAAATTTAAAAGGAAATGATAAACTTTTATGATTGTACTGTTTAAACAAGTAAACTTCTGAACAGTAAAATAAAAAATTCTTATGATAACCTGTAAAGATCTATATAATCTGGATTCCTAGTTTCTCTCTGACCTCATCTACTCATTCTGCTCCAACCATGCTGGCTTCCTTGAACATGCATGATCCTTCTCCTGGGCCTTTGCACTTGCTATCTTCCTCTGCCTGGAATGCTCTCCACTCATATACACACCTTCAAATGTCCCTTAACACCCTATATGCAATAGCAACACCTCCACCCAGCACTCCTTATCCTCATTACTGACCATTATTTTTCTTGAACTATATAGCATTTATCATCTCTAACATACCATAAATTTACTTGTTTATTTATTTCTTAATTGTTGACCCTACTAGAATTTAAGGACTGTGAAGGCAAGAAACTTGTTTTCTTCATTGCTATACACCTGGGGCCTGAAACCAAACCTGGCATATAGTAGAGCTCAATAAATATTTGCTGAATGAATGAACAAAAAGACTAAAATAAGAGGAAAACTCTACCAGAGAGAAAATTCCACCAGACATGATGGGCAAAGGCTTAATGGCTCTTCTATATAAAGAATTTGTCTGAATTTGTGAAAATGACATTAAGACTAGGCTTATAGTAAGCAGTCAAGAAAAATGTGTTGAATGAATGAATGAACAAATGAATGAGTATATAAATGAATAAGGGACAGGAACAACCAATTCACATGAGAAAATAAAAATAGGAAGCAAACATGGAAAAAATATTCAAATAAAAAGGCATTAGGACAATTAAATCAGCAATTAAAAATGCTTAATCAAGTTTCAGTTCAAATAGCAGCAATATAAATTGATAGACCTCTCTTTAAAAAATATGTCAGTATGCTTCCGCTTGTAACAGGATGCCCAATTCAAATTCACTTAAAGGAAATTTACTGAATCATATAACCAAGAGTTCAGGGCTAAGAAGGTGTTAAGACACAGTTTAATTATGGTTCTAGCTGTTTCTTTGTAATTCCTTCACATCTGCCTGCCTCGCTGTGTTGGCTTCATCCTCAGGCTGCTGTTCCTCATTGCTACAAACTGTCTGCCAAAACAATGAGACTATGTGCTTCCTCTTGAATATCTTGGGAAAGAGAGTCTGCTGCGTTTTATAAGCATGGAAAGAAGTCCTGAGCTTCATACTGACTGGGCCACCACTGAACCAATTTCTGTGACCAGGGGAACACTATATGCTGAATAGTTTAGGCCTGGGTTATTTCAACCAAATACTACGGCAAAAAGAATGGATTACCCAAATTGGTTAAGAGTAATGAGGGTTCACAGTCGCAGGTGGGTGTAGAATCAATTCCACACATATCATGGTGATTGCTAAGAAGAGAACCACAAGGTCCACTGCAGAAAGCAATTTGGAGATACCTATCAAGAACCTTTGGACTTCCCTGGTGGCACAGTACTTAAGAATCCGCCTGCCAATTCAGGGTACATGGGTTCGAACCCTGGTCCGGGAAGAACCCACATGCCGCGGAGCAACTAAGCCCATGTGCCACACGTACTGAGCCTGCGCTCTAGAGCCCACAAAACACAACTACTGATGTCTGTGCTCTCTAGAGCCCACGAGCTGCAACTACTGAAGCCCACGCGCCTAGAGCCCGTGCTCCGCAACAAGAGAAGCCACCACAATGAGAAGCCCACGCACTGCAACGAAGAGTAGCCCCCACTCGCCACAACCAGAGAAAAGCCCACGCACAGCAATGAAGACCCAACGCAGCCAAAACAAAAACAAAAACAAAACAAAATAAACAAACAAAAACAAGAAACTTCAACCTAGTAATCACATTCCTGGGAATTTATCCCGAGCAACAAATTCAAATGAAGAAAAGCTATATGCATCAATATTTACTTTATCTCTGTATTATATGAATAATTGTATTAACCTATAGTAGCAAACACTGTAAGAACTTAAATGCACAACTACTGAGAAAAATTTAAAGAAAGTATGCTATATAAATCAATATTCAGGGATTTCCCTGGCAGTCCAGTGGTTAAGGCTTAACCTTCCAATGCAGGGGGTGCGGGTGCCATCCCTGGTTGGGGAGCTAAGATCCCCCATGCCTCGCCGCCAAAAGACAAAACCATAAAGCAGAAGCAATATTGTAACAAATTCAATAAAGACTTTAAAAATGGTCCACATCAAAAAAATCTTTAAAAAAATAACTATTCAATGGAATAGTATGTAACTATTAGAGGTAATAATTATAAAGATTAGGTAATGACACTAAGATATATATATATATATATAAACATTCTTATATAATATACATATATAATATAAATAACTGAATACAAAATTCTGTGTATACTAATAGTGGAATGGGACGTGAAAAGTTGAAAAGAGTCATATTTAGGTAGCAGAATTAGGGTGATTTTTTTCCCTTCTAAAATTACCTTTAATTTTGTCAGGAAGTTTTTAAAACAGGAAATTTTAAAATCAAAAAGAGACAATTCAATAACAACTGAGATATTCCTGAGAAGCATGTGTCCTCGAACAATAAAATCAGATTCTAGGTTAAGCCAATGGCTCCATCAAACCCTCGGCAAACTTGTCTTCAACTTGTCGGCCTGTCATCATCACCAAAGACTCACTTTCCTTTCTGGTTTCCTTTTCCATTTTTGCACCCGCTCCTCCACTGATCTCTATGTTTCCTGGAATCTTCAGTCATTGTCAAAAAGATATTAGAAACTCATTTTCCTGAGGTTCCCTGGTGGGAGGGCTTACAGACTGGGGGTGGAAATGCTCAGTGCAAAGAAATCAAGAGATGAGAGCTGATGCTTCTGTTCAGTTCAGTTTTGGAGATGGACGAGAAGAGGTCTTCCAGTATCTGTCGTGTGTCTATTATCCAAATATTTATTTATTATCCAAATGTTGATTTAATTACTAAATTCAAGACACTGTGAGAGATATAAGTATGAATAAAAATTACAGAGTAAAAAAAGGGATAGGCCTGTACACAAATAACTATAATAAAATGATGAAAATAAGAAGTACATAAATGGGATTAAATGATATGCAAATTCAAGGCAGAAGATTATTTCTAGCTGAGGATATTAGGAGAGTCTTCATAGAGGAGGTGATGGAGTTTCTGGGGCCTGAAAGATAGGAGAGGTTGTAGTATGCATAGAAAGGGGAAGAAGATTCCAGGCCAGGGTAACTGAATAGGAAAACGCACTAAGATGTACATAATAATAGCACGTACTAAATTTCAGCGAATCTAAGCCACCAGTGACTATAAGACACATTATTTTATGCAATACTAAGAAAAGATAAACGCTGCCAATCAAACAAAAATTTGATGATTTCTTTTCATTTGGAATTTTTATTCTATATTTATTGAAAGAGCTCTTTTAAATTTTAGACATAGACTAGGCAAGATAAAATAGTTATAATATTCCTAAATCTTCTTCGCAGTGAGTGAGGAAGGGGCCAGATGATGCAGGGATTTGTAGATCATATTAAGAATTTTGGGGACTTCCCTGGTGGTCCAGTGGTAAAGAATCCGCCTTCCAATGCAGCGGATGCGGGTTTGATCTCTGGTCGGGGAACTAAGATCCCACATGCCGCCGGGCAACTAAGCCCGCACACCACAACTAGACAGAAGCCCGTGCACCACAACGAAGACCCCGCGTGTCACAAGTAAGACCTGACGCAGCCAAAAAATAAAGTAAATAAATAAAATAAATTAATTAATTTAAAAGAAGAATTTTGGCCTTTACAATGCAATTAATACTCAAAAATATTTTCAACAATAAAATACTGGTGGACAGCTCTGACCACGTTCTACTGGGATGACCATTTGCTTTCACACCTAAACTCTTCCCTCACAATCTCCATGGATTACCCCAAGAGAGTAATTCTTAAAGAGTAAGTTGTCCTTATTCTTCTGTAAATAATGGGCCAGAAGAGAGCAAAGGCAAGAAGAAATGGGGCCATATATACTATCAAAGTATATTAATGAAGGATACTTAAAATAAACCACAAATAAACTACATTCTGTTTATGCCACAATGACTTAGGAAGAAAATGTGCACAGGTTCTGGCCTTGGTGATGATTAATAATGATCATTCATAAGAGATTTTGCAGTTGAATTGCAAAATAAAATCCCCAGCAATACAGGGAGATCAAGAAAAGCATTTTATCATCTAAATGGATATTCAAGAGGCCTAATATTGCTATAGGAAGGCAAGGAAATAGTTATTTGGATTTTACAAAATGCACATATATGATTGATACCTCAAAAATGCTTTCAAAGTTTATTATATGGTCCCTCCTCCAAAATATATGCAATATATAGTTATCACATATTGCTCAAATTAATGTACCTAACAGTTTTATCTTATGAAACCAGTCTTTCGTTTGATCTTAATTTCTACATGAACGAAAGAGCAGTCCCATAAAATTGAAAATGTAATTTAGCAATTTAACAAGGACACAACAACCCTTTGAAAATGAACGGCTTTTAACTGAGTAGTATAACTTACCTACTTGGCATATTAAACAAATAATACACTAAATACCAGTTTTCCCTACTACTGAGTTTCACTTAAAAACTGGGAATCATAAATTTTGGAGATTAATGCAGCTCAATATCAAAAAAACAAACAGCCCAATCAAAAATGGGCAGAAGACCTAAATAGACATTTCTCCAAAGAAGATATACAGATTGCCAACAAACACATGAAAGAATGCTCAACATCACTAATCATTAGAGAAATGCAAATCAAAACTACAATGAGATATCATCTCACACCAGTCAGAATGGCCATCATCAAAAAATCTACAAACAGTAAATGCTGGAGAGGGTGTGGAGAAAAGGGAACCCTCTTGCACTGTTGGTGGGAATGTAAATTGGTACAGCCGCTATGGAGAACAGTATGGAGGTTCCTTAAAAAACTAAAAATAGAACTACCATATGACCCAGCAATCCCACTACTGGGCATATATCCTGAGAAAACCATAATTCAAAAAGAGTCATGTACCAAAATATTCATTGCAGCTCTATTTACAATAGCCAGGAGATGGAAACAACCTAAGTGTCCATCATCGGATGAATGGATAAAGAAGATGTGGCACATATATACAATGGAATATTACTCAGCCATAAAAAGAAACGAAACTGAGTTATTTGTAGTGAGGTGGATGGACCTAGAGTCTGTCATACAGAGTGAAGTAAGTCAGAAAGAGAAAAACAAATACCATATGCTAACACACATATATGGCATCTAAAAAAAAATAAAATAAAGGTCATGAAGAACCTAGGGGCAGAACAGGAATAAAGACACAGACCTACTAGAGAATGGACTTGAGGTTATGGGGACGGGGAAGGGTAAGCTGGGACAAAGTGAGAGAGTGGCATGGACATATATACACTACCAAACGTAAAATAGATAGCTAGTGGGAAGCAGCCGCATAGCACAGGGAGATCAGCTCGGTGCTTTGTGACCACCTAGAGGGGTGGGATAGGGAGGGTGGGAGGGAGGGAGATGCAAGAGGGAAGAAATATGGGGACATATGTATATGTATAACTGATTCACTTTGTTATAAAGCAGAAACTAACACACCATTGTAAAGCAATTATACTCCAATAAAGATGTTTTAAAAAAAACTGGGAATTATCTTTGTACCCAAACTTTTAATTTAAAGTTCCAAGAAGAATTTTTTTTAAGTACACTAACCAGGTATGTCTTCTTGGAGTGTGCAAATATTAATCATTATAATGACAAATTACCACTGAAATATTATTGAACAGAAATGTATCACAGCATTTTAGAAAGAGCTATGGAAAGTAATAGATTAAAAGTAAAGACAGAAATCATGCTAAAATGGGCCCACCTTCAATTTTTAAGATTATGATTACATCTATGATTAATCTATATAGAGAATATTCAACATAATACAATATTAAATATGCTGCCACCATCTCACTTACAGACTGATTACAAGGCAAATTAAAGTGTCATGAAGTCATCCTGCTAAACTTCAGGCTAGTGCTCTCAGACTGTAATGTGCATGCCAAACACCTGCGGATCTTGTTAAACTGCAGATTCTGATTCAGTAAGTTTCCATGGGACCTGTGATTCTGCATTTCTAACAAGTTCCCAGGTGGTGCTCATGCTGCTGGACCACAGTTTGAGTAGCAAGGCTTTGGGCTACAAGAAACTTTATATTCTGCAAGAAACTTTATAACAAATATGTTTTTAGACCCCACTTCTTTCATTCATACTTCCAACATATTCAACAAAAATGTTAAATATTTCCTGTGGATAGAAATATTCTCATTCAGGGGGTGCCCCTGGTGGCGCAGTGGTTAAGAATCTGCCTGCCAATGCAGGGACACGGTTTCGAGCCCTGGTCTGGGAAGATCCCACATGCCGAGGAGCAACTAAGCCCGTGCGCCACAACTACTGAGCCTGCACTCTAGAGCCCGCAAGCCACAGCTACTGAAGCCCGTGCGCCTAGAGCCCGTGCTCCACAACAAGAGAAGCCACCGCAATGAGAAGCCTGTGCACCGTAACAAACAGTAGCCCCCGCTTGCCACACCTAGAGAAAGCCCACGCGCAGCAACGAAGACCCAATGCAGCCAAAATAAATAAATAAATTAATTAATTAAATTTATTTTTTAAAAAAGAAAAGAAATATTCTCTATTCAGAACAGACTTGTGATTGCCAAGGGGCTGGGGGGTAGGGGAGGGAAGGATTGGGAGGCTGGGATTTGCAGATGTAAGCTTTTATATATAGAATAAATAAACAAGAAGGTCCTACTGTATAGCACAGGGAACTATATTCAATATCCTGTGATAAACCATAATGGAAAAGAATATGAAAAAGAATGTATATATGTGTATACTTTAATCACTTTGCTGTACAGCAAAAACTAACACAACATTGTAAATCAACTATACTTCAATAAAATTCTATTCACATTACTACCTAGTAGATGCTGGCATAAGGGACATTAAACCCAAATCAAACACAAAGAAAATAATTAATAAATACTTATTGACGGACTGACTTTTTTAAAGAACAGCTTTAGAGAGATGTAATTCACATACCATAAAAGTCACCCGTTTATAGTGTATAATCCAGTGGTTTTTAGTATATTCACAGCGTTGTGCAACCATCACCATTCTCTAATTTTAGAATACATTCATCACTCTAAAAAGAAACCTGCGCCCATTACCAAACACTTCATTTCACCTTAATCCCTCCAGCTCTAGGCAACTACCAATTTCTTTTCTGTCTCTATGGATTAGCCTATTCTAGATATGTGACCTTTTGTGACTGGCTTCTTTCACTTAGCGTAATGCTTTCAAGTTTCATTGATGTTGTAGCGTGTATCAGTACTTCATTCCCTCTCAATGCTCATCATATTCCATTGTACGGATATACCACATCTTGTTTATCCATTCATCAGTTGATAGACATTTGAGTTGTTTCCATGTTTTGGCTACTATGAATAATCCTACTGTGAACATTTGTGTATAAGTTTTTTGGTGGGTGTATGTTTTCAATTCTCTGGGGTATATACGTAGGAGGGGGTCATATGTTAACTCTTACGTTTCACTTTTCGAGGAACCGCTAAACCATCTTCCAGAGTGCCTGCACTGTTTTACACTCCAACCAGCAATACATAAGGGTTCCAATTTCTCCACATCCTGGCCAACACTTGTTATTGTCTGTCTTTTTAAAAAAATTATAATTATAACTGCCGTGGTGGGTCTGAAGTGGTATCTCACTGTGGTTTTGATTTACATTTCCCTGATAGCTAATGATGTTGAGCATTTTTTCACGTGCTTATTGGCCATTTGTATATCTGATTGGTTTTTTTACCTTTTTTTTTTTTTTTTTTTTTTGCGGTACGCGGGCCTCTCACTGCCGTGGCCTTTCCCTCCGCGCAGCACAGGCTCCGGACACACAGGCTCAGTGGCCATGGCTCACGGACCCAGCCGCTCCGCAGCACGTGGGATCTTCCCAGACTGGGGCACGAACTCATGTGCCCTGCATCGGCAGGCGGACTCTCAACCACTGCGCCACCAGGGAAGCCCCTAAAGAATTTTTTTTTATTGAGGTAACATTGGTTTATAACATATGTTTCATGTGTACAACATTATATTTCTATTTCTATATACCCTACAGTGTGCGTACCACCAAAAGTTTAGTTTCAATCCATTACCATACAGTGGATTCCCTTTATCCATTTTGCCCTCCCTCCATCCCTTCCCCATTGGTAACTATTACTCTGTTCTCTGTATCTGATTTCTTTGTTATAATTTATTAAGCATTTACCATGTGTCAGGCCATTTTCATTCATTGTCTCATTTCAACTTTTCACCAGCCATATGAAAAAGTACTATTTTTTAAGCAGCTCTTTAAAGGTATAATTGACATACAATAAACTGCACATATTTGTAAATGTGATGAGCTTAGACATATGTATACACCTTGTGAAACCATCACCACAATCAAGATAACATAGCCATCATCTCTAAACACTTTCTCATTCCCCTTGATAATCCCTCCTTCCTGACCCTTCCCATCCCCCTGCCAAGGAACCACTGTTCTGCTTTCTGTCATTATAGATTAGTAAGCATTTTCTAGTTTTATATAAATAGAATTATATGCTATAAGCTGTTTTATCTGGCTTCTTTCACTCAGCATAATTATTTTGGGATTCATCCAAGTGCTTGCATGTATCAATATAGTCCATTCTCTTTTTTTAACAGCTTCATTGATATATAATTTATATACCATTCAATCTATATACTTTTTAAAGTATACAATACAATGGTTTTGGCATATTACATTATTCATTTTTATTTATTTATTTTTTTGTGGTACGCAGGCCTCTCACTGTTGTGGCCTCTCCCGTTGCAGAGCACAAGCTCCGGACGCGCAGGCTCAGCGGCCATGGCTCACGGGCCCAGCTGCTCCGCGGCATGTAGGATCTTCCCGGACCGGGACACGAACCCGTGTCCCCTGAATCGGCAGGCGGACTCTCAACCACTGTGCCACCAGGGAAGCCCCATTATTAATTTTTAAATTGTGGTAAAATATAGGTAACATAAAATTCGCCATTTTAGTTCATTCCTTTTTATATTGCTGAATCGTATTCCATTGTGTGGATTTACCACAATTTGTTTACCTATTCAGACAAGTAATATTATATTCATGCCCATTTTACAAATGTGAAAAAGTAAAGCATGGAGGTAAATCACAGGCAAGTATGTAATAGCGCTGGTGCTCAAACCCAGGTCTGTCCAATGCCAGAGTCAATGCTCCTAACCACCATGCTGCAGTGTCTTTACAAACTGAAAAGACTTAGCTGTACTTTTAACCAAATATGTGCTGCCCCCATGGCCAACAACATATCAGTTCTTGTTATAGCCTAGCCCTGGAGGCTGATCAAGGTCCTTCTCCCCTAATAAGCTGAAAGATCCTTTCACACACACACAAAAAGGTAAAGTAGAAGCCATTGTCAGTAGAAGCCACAGACATTGAGGTGACCATACTGTAAATAGCAGGCAGGGTTCCAGAATCGAGGATAAGACACGGGTTCAAAGAGCTGGATGTTAAGCAGGACCAGACAGGTTAGTGTCGGAACAATGAGCTTTGCCCAATCATCAGTAAAGTAAACCATCTGCCCTCCCCAGGCTTGTGCCAAAGTGTTAATTGAACGTGAACTAGGAAAAGAAACAAGTCTTTGTGTGATAATAGCTCAGTTGGAACAAGTACCCAAAAGAGTCACTTCAACTCTCAAAGAGTTGATTCGTTTACCCTTAGTAGTACCTCAGATTGGGAGCATACAAAGATATATCCCCCTACTCTTCCTAGAAAGAAATTTGAGGGCTAATGCACTAAACTACCCTCACAGGATTATAGGACATAAGGGCTACCATGGAAGAAAGCAGTGGCGGCCTCATCTCTATTTTCACTAATTCATAAAAAGAGGAAGTGAGATGTAGTAGAAATAGGCGTTTCTTGACAATATTATAAAGCTCTATAATATAAGCTATCAGAGGAGGCTGTGGAATCTTCTGCCCTGGAACTCATTAAGAGCAAGAAAGATACCCACTTGGAATAAATCCAGGAGTAGAGTCAGAGGAATACCAGACATAGAGATGAACTAAACATGGTCTGCATCAAGGGCTGGCTGCAGCCAAGCAACTGGATCACAGCCAGCTGCATAGGCTAGCCATTCCAATTGTCTGTGGGGATCACTTAACTCCAGTGTAGCCAGAGAGTACCGAGAGGTGGCTCCTAGAGAACTGGACTCTCCAATTCTCTGTAATTTCATCTCCTCCTTCTTTTTGTGAAAACATGGCCACAACAAGGCCACTAACATGACATTTGGAAACCAGAATATGATTGATTTTAAGCCTCTAGGATCTTTGGTTAAAATACATATATTAGACAAAGAAACAGCAATTGATGCTTAAAAACACAAACCTGAGGGACTTCCCTGGCGGTCCAGTGGTTAGGACCCCGCGCTTCCACAGCAGGATCTGCAAGCTGCGCAGCTGGCCAAAAAAAGAAAGAAAAAACAAACCTGAAACACATGGACCCCAGTCACGACAGGTTTTATCCATAAAAAATAGTAAGGGGCTGATGGAATACACACAGCTCGCGACAAATTTAACCTTAATTCCTGACCCTGGCTCAAAGGTCATTTACAAGGGCCTGATTCCAGTCTCCAAGGCCTCCTCTACCCATAGCTGAGACATCAATTTGATCCCAGCTACAGGGTTAGTACTAACCCCAGACACAGCTCCGTCACCCCAACACTCTAAGACTCAACATCAACTTGCTGCAAGTCCTGTCCTTGTTTGTTAAAATGTAACTCCTTTCCCTTCTTTCCCTTCTTCCTTTTCTCCCTCCCCTCCTTCCTTCTTCCTCATCACCCAGCAGTTCCACTTTCTAGGTTTTTACCCAAGAGAAATGAAAACATGTCTACAATAAGACTTGAATATCAATATTCATAGCAGCTTTACTTTTAATAGCTAAAAAACTAGAAACAGCCCAAATGTCTATCAACAGAAGAGTGGATAAATAGCAGTACATCCACACAATGGAATCCTCCTCGACAATAAAAGGGAAATACAAACTGATACATACAACAAGATGGATGAATTACAAAAACATGCTGAGTGAGAGAAGCTAGACACAAAACAATATATACTGCATGATTCCATTTATATGAAATTCTAGAACAGGCAAAATCAATGGTGGAAAAAAACAGAATAGCAGTTGTACCTGGGATGTGTTATGGGTTGAATTATGTCCACCCAAAATATATGTTGAAGTCCTAATCCTCAGAACCTGTGAATGTGACCTTATTTGGAAATAGGGTCTGTGTGGATATAATCAAGTTTAAATAATGTCATTAGGGTGGGCCCTAATCCAATACGGTTGGTGTCTTTATAAGAAGAAGAGAGACAAAGACAGAAACACAAGGAGAATGCCATGTGATGACAGAGAAAGAGGTTGTAGTGGTGCACCTATAAGCCACGGAACACCAAGTACTGCCAGCAACACTAGAAGTGAAAAGAAAGGAATCGAACGGATTCTTCCCTGGAGCCCTCAGGGAGAAGCGTGTCTCCGTTGAGAACCGATTTTGGACTTCTACCCCCAGAACTGTGAGAGAATATGTTTCTGTTGTTTTAAGCCACCCAGTTTGTAATAATTTGTTACAGCAGCCCTAGGAAACTAATACAAGGTGGGGGAAGTGGGGACTGGCTGGAAAGAAGCATTAGGGAACTTTCTGGGGTAAAAAAGAAAAAACAAAACTCACTATCTGTGAGTTTTACCTCAAAAAGAAAAAGTACCATAAATAAATATTGAATTATAGTTAATGACATGCATGCTGAAGCATTTAGGGGTGAAGTATGCCAATGTCTGAAACTTACTTTGATTGACGGGCGGAGGTATGGATAGATATGTGATAAAGCAAATAGTGTAAAACGTTAACCACTGTAGAATCTACGTAGTGGGTGTCTAGTGTTTGCTCTATACTTCTTTGAACTTTTTTTACGTTTGAAAGTTTTCATAACAAAATGCTGGAGAAAAAACGAACTCTGCTTGCTATGTGAAAGCATCTTCAAAACATGTTCCTTAGCCTACTACACCTCTGTTCATTCCAACCAGACTGGAAATTCAGGAGCTGCCATAGCCTCAAAACATTTTACAGTTGAGAAAACTGAGTTGTAAAGTAGTTCAGTGACTTGCCCAAGGTCACACAGCTAATAGAATCATAGAGTAGTTGAGTCACTTTTATTCCCCAACTTTGCAAGGCTGGGATCATCCTGTCTTAGTCATCATTATATATCCAGCACCTAGCCCAGTGCTTGCACCTGGCAGAGGGTAGAAGCTCAAGATGAAAGAAAGCCTACAAAGTTGTGCTCTTTACTGCTCTGCACAGACCTTGTCCTAAGGTCCAGGCCCTCCTTGTGCTCCAGTTCTGGTCACTAGATCTACGCCTCCTCCCTGAGCCAAAGCCCTCCCTCTGGTGTCCTACCTAATACCCTGATCCCACAACACCAGGCTTGCTCTTTCCCCTTCTAGGGACCGAAATCCTATTTGTGTCCAGACTTTGATACATGTTCACAGTTTCCTACTGTCAACCTACCTTGATTTCTCATGTCATCTAACCAGATTCCTCATTGCAACAGTAACCCGCCCGTCTGGTGGTGCTTCCCACTTCTTTGGGCACAGATATTGACCACCACTCCTTCCCCTAACACCGATTGCTACTGATTGCCTATTATGGTCACATTTGGCCTGCTGGTCTGGCCTTTGCGCCAGATCTGTAGTAAAGAAAAAACAAGCCTTTATATCAAACAGTTCCAAATGTTACCTGCTTGCTGGTTGTCCTGGGGCCAATCTATACCAGTGTGATTCCCTCGTGGCACTCCTCAGATCCCCACAGCCAAAATATGGGCCACAGCCCATTGTTCTAGGGATAGAGATAACCTCCCAAGCCTGTAGGGAAAGGAAGGAAGGCAGAGAAGGAAGAAAGAGAGGGAACACAACAAACATTTTTCCTTTCCCTTCAAAATGTAGGGCAGCATGTGAGTACTACAAGCTTGGGGTAAAAAGTGCATTTATTTTAGAGGCACCAAAACACCAAACCACTAACCCAGCACTTAGGGGAGGGGGCAGAGGAAAGTAAAGTTTAAAAATGGACATTAAATGCGGAGAGTTCGACAAAGGTCGTTGACACAAAGCAGCTAAGGCCTGCGAAGGAGAAGCTGGCGTGAAACGTCCAGACTCAGCTTTGCATGAACTCATTTGATCCTTCTAAGCTGTACTGTGACTCAGTAGGTATATAGACACTGCCTCTGAAAATCCCTCGTTAGTCCCCACGCTCTGTCAAGTGAACGCCTACATTCACAGACATGCTATAAACTATATACATATAGACTATAGACACATCATTTGCATGTGGCCTGCATGTCAGCCTGACTGAGGTGGAGAGAGGGCGCGAGAAGGCAAGCCCTCCAGCCAGAACTTCTTCACCAAAGATAATTCCACAAAAGAATTATTTTCACTTCAATTCACTTCAGATGAAAATAACCTGTGACTAATACAGAATTGGACATAATGAGTTCCTTTACCTTAGATATGCAAAAAGCAGAGTATACAATGTCTCCCTCACTCCACACCCCCAGCTCTGTAAAGGTTCTAACTTAGAAGCACTGGAGGGAAAACACAGGGAACTCAGTAAGGAAGAGCAAACCATGCTACAGGCAGAGAGCAGATGTAAAGAGAATAAACTAACATTGTTTGCATGGCATAGTAACATGAGTGGTTGCTCTGGTGATTACAATTAACATCTTAATCTATAACAATGCAGTTTGTATTAAAATCAACTTAATTTTAATGTTTACAAAACGTATGCTTTCCTAAAACTCCATTCCTTCTCCCTTCCTTTTTGCTTTACAACTTTATACATTGTATGTAAATGAACATAGATTTAAAATTATTCCTTTATGTAGTTGTCTTTTTAAATCAGATAGGAAAAAAGTTACAAACTATATGTGTGTGTGTATAAATATGTGTATATATATATACAGTCTTTAATCTTTATCTATGTAGCTAACCTCACTGGTGCTCTTTATTTATTCATGCGGATTCAAGTTACTATCTACTATGCTTTCACTTCAGGCTGAAGAACCCCTTTTAATATTTCTTGGAGGGCAGGTCCTTAAGAAAAGCAAAGAATTCTTTGCTTTTATTCATCTGGGAATGTCTTAATTGCTTCTTCTTTTATGAAGTATAGTGGGGTTTTTTTCAGATTTCCTGAAATACCTATTTATTTAATTAATTAATTGTTTTTTAAACATCTTCATTGGAGCATAATTGCTTTGCACTGGTCTGTTAGTTTCTGCTTTATAACAAAGTGAATCAGCTATACATGTACATATATCCCCATATCTCCTCCCTCTTCTTCTCCCTCCCACCCTCCCTATCCCACCCCTCTAGGTGGTCACAAAGCACGGAGCTGATCTCCCTTTGCTATGTGCCTGCTTCCCACTACCTATCTATTTTACATTTGGTAGCATGTATTAGTCCATGCCACTCTCTCACTTCATCCCAGCTTACACTTCCCCCTCCCCATGTCCTCAAGTCCACTCTCTACAACTGTGTCTTTATTCCTGTCCTGCCTCTAGCTTCTTCATAACCATTTCCTTTTAGATTCCATATATATGTGTTAGCATACGGTATTTGTTTTTCTCTTTCTGACTTACTTCACTCTGTATGACAGACTCTAGGTCCATCCACCTCTCTACAAATAACTCAATTTCGTTTCTTTTTATGGCTGAGTAATATTCCATTGTATATATGTGCCACATCTTCTTTATCCATTCATATATCGATGGACACTTAGGTTGCTTCCATGTCATGGCTATTGTAAATACTGCTGCAATGAACATTGGGGTACATGTCTCTTTTTGAATTATGGTTTTCTCAGGGTATATGCCCAGTAGTGGGATTGCTGGGTCGTATGGTAGTTCTATTTTTACTTTTTTAATGAGCCTCCATACTGTTCTCCATAGTGGCTGTATCAATTTACATTCCCACGAACAGTGCAAGAGGGTTCCCTTTTCTCCACACCCTCTCCAGCATTTATTGTTTGTAGATTTTTTGCTGATGGTCATTCTGACTGGTGTGAGGTGATACCTCAGTGCAGTTTTTTTTTGCATTTCTCTAATAATTAGTGATGTTGAGCATTCTTTCATGTATTTGTTGGCTATCTGTACATCTTCTTTGGAGAAATGTCTGTGTAGGTCTTCTGCCCATTTTTGAATTGGGTTGTTTGTTTTTTGATATTGAGCTGCATGAGCTGCTTGTAAATTTTGGAGATTATTCCTAGGTCAGTTGCTTCATTTGCAAATATTTTCTCCCATTCTGAGGGTTGTCTTTTCGTCTTGTTTATGGTGTCCTTTGCTGTGCAAAAGCTTTGAAGTTTCATTAGGTCCCATTTGTTTATTTTTGTTTTTATTTCCATTTCTCTAGGAGGTGGGTCAAAAAGGATCTTGCTGTGATTTATGTCATAGAGTGTTCTGCCTATGTTTTCCTCTAAGAGTTTTATAGTGTCTGGCCTTACATTGAGGTCTTTAATCCATTTTGAGTTGATTTGTGTGTATGCTGTTAGGGAGTGTTCTAATTTCATTCTTTTACATGTAGCTGTCCAGTTTTCCCAGCACCACTTATTGAAGAGGCTGTCTTTTCTCCATTGTATAGTCTTGCCTCCTTTATCAAAATTAAGGTGACCATATGTGTGTGGGTTTATGTCTGGGCTATCTATCCGGTTCCATTGATCTATATTTCTGTTTTTTTGTGCCACTATCATACTGTCTTGATTATTGTAGCTTTGTAGTATACTCTGAAGTCAGGGAGCCTGATTCCTCCAGCTCTGTTTTTCTTTCTCAAGACTGCTTTGTCTATTTGGGGTCTTTTGTGATTCTATACAAATTGTGAAATTTTTTGTTCTAGTTCTGTGAAAATTGCCGTTGGTAGTTTGATAGGGACTGCATGGAATCTGTAGATTGCTTTGGGTAGTAGAGTCATTTTCACAGTGTTGATTCTTCCAATCCAAGAACATGGTATAGTTCTCCTTCTGTTTGTATCATCTTTAATTTCTTTCATCCATATCTTATAGTTTCCTGCATACAGGTCTTTTGTCTCCTTAGGTAGGTTTATTCCTAGGTATTTTATTCTTTTTGTTGCAATGATAAATGAGAGTGTTTCCTTAATTTCTCTTTCAGATTTTTCATCATTAGTGTATAGGAATGCAACAGATTTCTGTGCATTAATTTTGTACCCTGCTACTTTACCAAATTCATTGATTAGCTCTAGCAGTTTTCTGGTAGCATCTTTAGGATTCTCTGTGTATATTATCATGTCATGTGCAAATAGTGACAGCTTTACTTCTTCTTTTCCGATTTGGATTCCTTTTATTTCCTTTTCTTCTCTGATTGCTGTGGCTAAAACTTCCAAAACTTCCAAAAGTATGTTGAATAATAGTGTCTTGTTCCTGATATTGGTGGAAGTGGTTTCAGTTTTTCACCATTGAGAACAATGTTGGCTGTGGATTTGTCATATATGGCCTTTATTATGTTGAGGTAAGTTCCCTCTGTGCCTACTTTTGGAGGGTTTTTATCATAAATGGGTGTTGAATTTTGTCAAAAGCTTTTTCTGCATCTATTGAGATGATCATATGGTTTTTATCCTTCAATTTGTTAGTATGGTTTATCACACGGATTGATTCGCATATATTGAAGAATAATTGCATTCCTGGGATAAACTCCACTTGATCATGGTGTATGATCCTTTTAATGTGCTGCTGGATTCTGTTTGCTAGTATTTCGTGAAGGATTTTTCCATCTATGTTCATCAGTGATATTGGCCTGTAGTTTTCTTTGTGACATCTTTGTCTGGTTTTGGTATCAGGGTGATGGTGGCCTTGTAGAATGAGTTTGGGAGTGTTCCTCCCTCTGCTATATTTTGGAAGAGTTTGAGAAGGATAGGTGTTAGCTCTTCTCTAAGTGTTTGATAGAATTTGCCTGGGAAGCCACCTGGTCCTGGAATTTTGTTTGTTGCAAGATTTTTAATCACAGTCTCAATTTCAGTGCTTGTGATTGGTCTGTTTATATTTTCTGTTTCTTCCTGGTTCAGTCTCGGAACTTTGTGCCTTTCTAAGAACGTGTCCATTTCTTCCAGGATGGCCATTTTATTGGCATATAGTTGCTTGTAGTAATCTCTTATGATCCTTTGTATTTCTGCAGTGTCAGTTGTTACTTCTCCTTTTTCATTTCTAATTCTATTGATTTGAGTCTTCTCCCTTTTTTTCTTGATGAGTCTGGCTAATGGTTTATCAATTTTGTTTATCTTCTCAAAGAACCAGCTTTCAATTTTATTGATCTTTGCTACTGTTTCCTTCATTTCTTTGTCATTTATTTCTGATCTGATCTTTATAATTTTTTTCCTTCTGCTAACTTTGGGGTTTTTTGTTCTTCTTTCTCTAATTGCTTTATGTGTAAGGTTATGTTGTTTTTTTGAGATGTTTCTTGTTTCTTGAGGTAGGATTGTATTGCTATAAATTTCCCTCTTAGAACTGCTTTTGCTGCATCCCATAGGTTTTGGGTCATCACTTTTTCATTGTCATTTGTTTCTAGGTATTTTTTGATTTCCTCTTTGATTTATTTGGTGATCTATTGGTTATTAAGTACTGTATTGTTTAGCTTCCCTGTATTTGTATTTTTTACAGATTTTTTTTCTGTAATTGATGTCTAGTCTCAATGCATTGTGGTTGGAAAAGATACTTGATACGATTTCAATTTTCTTAAATTTACCAAGGCTTGATTTGTGACCCAAGATATGATCCACCCTGGAGAATGTTCCATGAGCACTTGAGAAGAAGGTGTATTCTTTTGTTTTTGGATGGAATGTCCTATCAATATCAATTAAGTCCACCTTGTTTAATGTATCATTTAAAGCTTATTTATTTTCATTTTGGATGATCTGTCCATTGGTGAAAGTGGGGTGTTAAAGTCCCCTACTATGATTGTGTTACTGTCAATTTCCCCTTCTATGGCTGTTAGCATTTGCCTTATGTATTGAGGTGCTCCTATGTTGGGTGCATAAATATTTACAATTGTTATATCTTCTTCTTGGATTCATCCCTTGATCATTACATAGTGTCCTTCTTTTTCTCTTGTAACAGTCTTTATTTTAAAGACTATTTTGTCTGATATGAGAATTGCTACTCCAGCTTTCTTTTGATTTCCATTTGCATGGAATATCTTTTTCCATCCCCTCACTTTCAGTCTGCATGTGTCCCTAGGTCTGAAGTGGGTCTCTTGTAGACGCATATATACAGGTCTTGTTTCTGTATCCATTCAGCCAGTCTATGTCTTTTGGTTGGAGCATTTAATCCAGTTACACTTAAGGTAATTATCGATATGTATGTTCCTATTACCATTTTCTTAATTGTTTTGCATTTGTTATTGTAGGTCTTTTCCTTGTCTTGTGTTTCCTGCCTAGAGAAGTTCCTTTAGCATTTGTTGTACACCTGGTTTGGTGGTGCTGAATTCTCTTAGCTTTTGCTTCTCTGTAAACGTTTTAATTTCTCCGTCAAATCTGAATGAGATCCTTGCTGGGTAGAGTAATCTTGATTGTAGGTTTTTCTCCTTCATCACTTTAAACATGTCCTGCCACTCCCTTCTGGCTTGCAGAGTTTCTGCTAAAAGGTCAGCTGTTAACCTTATGGGGATTCCCTTATGTGTTATTTGTTGTTTATCCCTTGCTGCTTTTAATATTTGTTCTTTGTATTTAATTTTTGATAGTTTGATTAATATGTGTTTTGGCGTGTTTCTCCTTGGATTTATCCTGTATGGGACTCTCTGTGCTTCCTGGACTTGATTAACTATTTCCTTTCCCATATTAGGGAAGTTTTCGACTATAATCTCTTCCAATGTTTTCTTAGTCCCTTTCTTTTTTTTCTTCTTCTTCTGGGACCCCTATAATTCGAATGTTGGTGCGTTTAATGTTGTCCTAGAGGTCTCTGAGACTGTCCTTAATTGTTTTCATTCCTTTTTCTTTATTCTGCTCTGCAGTAGTTATTTCCACTATTTTACCTTCCAGGTCACTTATCTGTTCTTCTGCCTCAGTTATTCTGCTATTGGTCCCTTCTAGAGAATTTTAAATTTCATTTCTTGTGTTGCTCATCACTGTTTGTTTGCTCTTTAGTTCTTCTAGGTCCTTGTTAAATGTTTCTTGTATTTTCTCCATTCCATTTCCAAGATTTTGGATCATCTTTACTATCATTACTCTGAATTCTTTTTCAGGTAGACTGCCTATTTCCTCTTCATTTGTTTGGTCTGGTGGGTTTTTATCTTGCTCCTTCATCTGCTGTGTGTTTCTCTGTCTTCTCATTTTGCTTAACTTACTGTTTTGGGAGTCCTTTTTGCATGCTGAAGGTTCATAGTTCCCGTTGTTTTTGGTGTCTGCCCACAGTGGCTAAGGTTGGTTCAGTGGGTTGTGTAGGCTTCCTGGTGGAGGGGACTGGTGTCTGTGTTCTGGAGGATGAGGCTGGATCTTGTCTTTCTGGTGGGCAGGACCACATCCGGTGGTGTGTTTTGGGGTGTCTGTGACCTTAGTATGGTTTTAGGCAGCCTCTCTGCTAATGGGTAGGGTTGTGTTCCTGTCTTGCTAGTTGTTTGGCATAGGGTGTCCAGCACTGTAGCTTGCTGGTCTTTGAGTGGAGTTGGGTCTTGTCATTGAGATTGAGATATCTGGGAGAGCTTTCGCTGTTTGATCTTACATGGAGCTGGGAGGTCTCTGGTGGACCAATGTCCTGAACTCGGCTCTCCCACCTCAGAGGCACAGGCCTGACACCCAGCCGGAGCACCAAGACCCTGTGAGCCACACAGAAAAAAGAGAAAAAGGAAATATATATATATATCGTTTCTCCCAAAGTCCACTGCCTCAATTTTGGGATGGTTTGTTGTCTATTCAGGTATTCCACAGATGCAGGGTACATCAAGTTGATTGTGGAGATTTTATCCACTGCTCCTGAGGCTGCTCATTCTGTTGCTATAGCTGGAAATGGTCTGTTTGTCACCAAGTCACTTCAACAGGTAAGAAAGACAGTCTCATGGAGGCTGCGGATGAGCTAGCCCAGGGAGGACATCTGACATTGGGGTCGTCTTTTCTCCTTCACTTCTTTTCTCCCTTTTTTTCTTCTTTGCACTTCATATGTTGGAAGAGATCTTTTAAGGTCTTGAACCAATATTCCACTGCCATGGAAAATTCCCAGGTAGAAACTGGAAAGAACTAGGATGCAGATCCATGGACAAGGCTGGCAGCTAGGGTGACTACACGGGATAGGCAAAGATCTCCGTTCAGGCCTGCCTCCCTATTTTTTAACATCCTTATTGGAGTGTAATTGCTTTACACTGTTGTGTTAGTTTCTACTGTATAACAAAGTGAATCAGCTATATGTATACATATATCCCCATATCCCCTCCCTCCTGTGTCTCCCTCCCACCCTGAAGTATAGTTTCAATGTATTTAGAATTCTTGGTTGACTGACCAAGGAGGTGAAAGACTTACATGCTGAACTATAAAACATTGATAAATTAAATTGAAGATGATTCAATGAAAGGGAAAGATATCCCATGCTCTTGGATTGGAAGAATTAATATTGCTAAAATATCCATACTACCCAAAGCAGTCTACTGATTTAATGTGATCCCTATCAAATTACCCATGACATTTTCCACAGAACTAGAACAAATAATCCTAAAATTTATATGGAACCATAAAAGACCCAGAATTGCCAATGCAGTACTGAGGACAAAGGACAAAACTAGAGGAATAACCTTCCCAGATTTCAGACAATACTACAAAGCTACAGTAATCAAAACAGCTTGCTATTGGCACAAAAACAGACATATAGATAAATGGAATAGAATAGAGAGCCCAGAAATAAACCCACACATCTACGGTCAGTTAATCTTTGACAAAGGAGGCAAGATTATACAATGGGGAAAAGACAGTCTCTTCAGCAAATGGTTTTGGGAAAGCTGGACAGTTGCATGTCAATCAGTGAAGTTAGAACACATCCTCTTACCATACACAGAAATAAACTCAAAATAGTTTAAAGACTTAAATATAAGACATGACACCATAAAACTCCTAGAAGAGAACATAAGAAAAACATTCTCTGACGTAAATCATCTTACCAATATTTTCTTAGGTCAGTTTCCCAAGGCAATAGAAATAAAAGCAAAAATAAACAAACGGGACCTAATCAAACCTGTAGGCTTTTGCACAGCAAAGGAAACCATCAATAAAATGAAAAGACAACCTATGGACTGGGAGAAAGTATTTGCAAATGATGCAACCAACAAGTGCTTAAATTCCAAAATATACAAACAGCTCATACAATTCAATAATGAAAAAAAAAACAACCCAATCAAAAAATGGACAGAAGACCTAAATAGACATTTCTCCAAAGAAGACATACAGATGGCCAATAGGCACATGAAAAGATGCTCATCATCACTAATTATTAGAGAAATGCAAATCAAAGCTACAATGAAGTATCACACCAGTCAGAATGGCCATCATCAAAAAGCCTACAAATAATAAATTGCTGGAGAGGGTGTGGAGAAACGGAAACCCTCCTGTTGATGGGAATGTAAACTGGTGCAGCCACTATGGAAAACAGTATGGAGGTGCCTTAAAAAACTAAAAATAGAGTTACCATATGATCTAGCAATCCCACTCCTGAGCATATATCTGGAGAAGACTATAATTCAAAAGGATACATGTACCCCAATGCTCACAGCAGCACTGTTTACAATAGCCAAGACATGGAAGCAACTTAAATGTCCATCAAGAGATGAATGGATAAAGAAGATGTGGTACATATGCACAATGAAATATTACTCAGACATAAAAAAGAACAAAATAATGCCGTTTGCAGTAACAAGGATGGACCTAGAGATTGTCATACTGAGTGAAGTAAGTCAGACACAGAAAGACAAATATCATATGATATCACTTATATGTGGAATCTAAAAAAATGGGTACAAATGAACTTAGCTACTAAACAGAAGTAAAGTCACAGATGTAGAAAACAAACCTATGGTTACCACAGAGGAAAGCTGCGGGGGATAAATTAGGAGGTTGGGATTAATAGATACATACCACTATACATAAAACAGATAAAAGAAAAAACAAGGACTTACTGTATAACACGGGAAACTATATTCAATATCTTGTAATAACCTATGTGGAAAAAATCTGAAGCTGTACACCTGAAACTAACAGAATATTGTGAATCAAATATAGTTAAATAAAAAAAATACTTCTGGGAAAATGAAAAGTCTGATAGTAGTTCCAGTCCCCAGCTACTATAATGGCAGAAACATGGTTGCTCAGTTTCAACCTATCAAAAAAGAGAGGAGAGGTGGTGTTATGGACTGAATTGTGTCCCCTCAAAATTCATGTTGAATCCCTAACCCCCAAGGTGAGTATATTTGGATATAGGGCCTTTAAAGAGGTAATTAGGGTTAAATGAGGTCATTAGGGTGACTGATCCAATAGTACTGATCAATCCAATAGTACTGATGTCCTTATAAGAAGAGGAAGAGACACCAAAAGCACGTGCACGCAGAGGAAAGGCCATGTGTGGACACAGAAAGAAGACAGCCATTGCAAGCCAAAGAGAGAAGCCTCAGGAGAAACCAAACCTGTTGACACTTTAATCTTACACTTGCAGCCTGCAGAACTGTGAGAAAATAAATTTGTTTTTTAAGCCACCCTGTCTGTGGAATTTTGTTATGGCAGCCTGAGCAGACTAATACAGGTGGTATTCTGGATGCGATCCTGAAACAGAAAGAGGATATTAGGGGGAAACCAGTGAAATTTGAATAAAGTGTGGAGTTTAGTTAATAGTAATGTACCAGTTTTGGTTCATTAGTTATGGCAAATAGACCATAATAATATGTTTATAATAGTGGAAACTGGGTGTGGGCTACACAGGAGTTCTCTGTACTATACTTGCAATTTTTCTATATATCTAAACTACTCTAAAATTAAAAGTTTATTTTAACAAAAATAGAGAGAGGAGAGGTATCCAAAGCCCACAGGTGCAGGGCAGCAGAGGCCTGTAATCAACGTTCTAGACTTTCCAGGGCAGCAACATTTCCTCCACCACAACTTCCTCTCTGTAAACATATACCAGAGCTCCCCCTAATTCTCCTTTTGGGCTACCTTCCAGCATATGTTTCTATTGGAAATAGATTATTCAGTAGGAAAATGGAGAATCTGATGGTATTTCCAGTCCCCAATCTCTGTAAAAACACCAATACAGCTGCTCTTTTTCAGTGTCTCAAAAGGAGAGGGAACAAGGTCTCCAAAGCTCATAGGCCCAGGGCAATAGAGGATTATGAAGGAGATGCCGGTGTTAATAAAGAAAACCTTACAGACCAGCTTCTATCCTGCTCCCAAATCAACACAGATAGCATCAGTCTTTGGGTACCTGTCCCCAGAAATCTCCCTTTGTGAACCTTTCATTCTACCAATTATGGCAAGATTCAGTCATCCTCAATCTCCCTTTTTACAGATTTCCCTTGCACGTAATAAGAAAGTAAAGGAAAAAGGAAGCCATAAGGAACTCCAGGCCTCTAGTTTTATAACTGAGTGATAGGATCGGATCCACAGGATGAGGGGCTCATGACGAAGGAGCCAGTGTGAAGAGGGCAGCTCGGCTTTCACCCCTCCTCTGCCTCTTTCTCCCTTTGGATAACTTCCATTCCAACCAGCAAGTCTGGTGTCTTTGTTGATCTGTTCCTTTTATGAACCACCACACACTTTCCCCCTGAACAGCAATATGGGGAGAAGCCATTAGGCACCATGAGCCCCTTGCCTCTGGAGAGTCACGAATACAGCAGTACTGGTAAAATAAGAAAGGAAATCTACGTGAGCCTGGGGCGCAGAGCAGCACTGACCTGTGACCTGCTCCTCTGTCCCTGCTGCTTTTACTGTAGAGAAAGCTGTTAACTTGTGTCTCAGGTGCGACCAGACAATCCCGCTCTGGCCCCCTTCTATTCCTCCAAGGGAAGCAAAAGTCACTCTTGATCTGTTCCCCATATATTCTTTCCCTTGAATGTAGATAAAGCTAGAAGAGGGAAAACATCAAGTAACTATAGTCCTTTAGCTTTATCTAGTTCCACTAGCCCAATAGTGTAGAACAAACAAGATTTTAGGCATGGCAGGAGAGAAACACGTGAAACTTGTAGCCTTTACAGCGCATTTTCTAAGCACCTGTAAAGAAAAGAGCATTGGGAGTAAGATTCAGACTGGCATCAAAGTCCACACGACCACCCTGATAAGCAGCCTGGGACACAGGTGTTTCTCCCCAGCCTCACACCACGTGAAGGAACAAGCCTGCCCAGCGCCTCTGAGGGTGTGTCGGGCGTACTTGAATCCTAAACAAGGAGGAAGAATGAGAACTTTGGTCTGTCTGACAAACTGCACGGGAAAGCCATCTGGGTGAGGTCGGCTTTGGAGCGGAAAGGCCAGTTGTGCGGGGAGCTTCCAGCTGCGTCCTAACTGCCCCCTGCTGGTGCCGGGACCATATGCTCTGCCACCACCACCACCCCCGCCCCATGGAAGGGGCTGGCCCCCTTGCTCTTGTACGTGCCAGGTGAGGCAGTGAGCTATTTTGCACAGCACCCTGCTGGAAAGAAAGTGGATAGTCTGAAACGGAGGAAGAGCGTCTCAGAAGTAACAAGAGAAAGAAAACGGGAATTGAAGCACCATCATGTATTCGTAGTGCCATAGCAGTTTCTACGTGCTATTTTTAGCAGAGCCCACAGTCCCCTCTTTGTAATTATTTGTATGCATCATCCAGAGCTTCAAACTATCTGTATTATCCACAATTATTATCTCAGCTCATCTACATACTCAGTTTCCCAGGCAGGGAAAAACCTCTCCTGATACTTAGTTTATGAATTCTGGGGAATCTGACTGGGGGAGATGTAGAAAAGCAAACAACTGGTAAGGCATATAATTATCTCTTTCAAAGGAAACATTCACCTCCAGCTGGCCTACTTGTGTAGGCTCTAGTGCCTGAAAAGAGAATTAATTAACCCAGGCAGGTCTCTAGTGCTTGCATGTCCTCCTTAAAAACCTATTTACAAACCTGCTTAGAAATGCTGGGCCTTTGCAAGCAGATAGTTCACTTATAAATACAGCTGCAGATGGAATTCTTTGAAAATGGAAATGGAAAATTCTGAACAGGAATAACTTGACATTTGATTCTGGAACAATGGTAAAATGTCAACATCTGCCATGAAAATATAGAACTATAAAATAATGATTAAGGGTCCTTTCAGTTTTTTAAATATATAGTACTGTTTTGGTTTGGTTGTTTTACAAAGCTCTGTGCAGTACCACTTTGCTTTAACAAAGTTAAAATAATACTATTTAAGCAACTGAGTAATTAAACAGGCACACAAACTTTAAATTGTATTGGAACATAATAATAGTCTCACTCTATCAGAGCGATGGTCCATCCAGGCCAGAAGTCTCTCTCCCATGTACTAAAAGCTAGGTTTTTTGATAGCCTAATAATCCCCTAGTTAGTGATGCTTTTAAAGATCTGGTTGTCACCAAAACATCCCAAATTCTTCTAAAAATCCATTTTAATGTGATCACTTATAATTGTACTTAAACTTTTCTTAAATGTATCTACAATATAAACCAACACCAGCTCTTGGATGGCTAATTAAGTCCTTGTGTTTGCTGCCTGTGGTGTAAAGTAGCCCCTCTAACTTTTCTTTCTCTTTAAAAGATTTTAGCTGTGATTTAAAAAACCACACTTAAAACTCACCATCTTAACCCTTTCTAAGTGCCCTGTTCAGTAGTGTTAATTATATTCACATTGTTGTGCAATCTATCTCCAGGACTTTTTTGTCTTGCAAAACTGAAACTACACCCATTAAACAACACCTCCCCCCCATTCCCCCCTCCAACCAGCCCCTAACAACCACCATTCTATTTTCTGTTTCTATGAATTTGACCATTTGAGATACCTCACATGGATGCAATCATACCATATTTGTTTGTCTTTTTGTGACTGTCTTATTTCACTTATCACAATGACTCAAAGTTCATCCATGTTATATCATGTGACAGGATTTCCTTCCTTTTTAAGGCTGAATAATATTCCATTGTATGCAAATACGACACTTTGTTTATCCTTTCATCCACTGATGGACACTGGGCTTCTGCCTCTTAGCTATTGTAAATAATGCTGCTATGAACATGGGTGTGCAAATCTCTCTGCAATATCCTGATTTCAGTTGTTCTAGATCTATAACCAGATGTGGGATTGATGGATCATATAGTAATTCTATTTTTAATTTTTTGAGTAACCACCATACCGTTTTCCATAGCATCTGTACCATTTTGCATTTCTACCACCAGTGCAGAAAGGTTTCAGTTTCTCCACATCTTATTTCCTGTTTTTCTGATAGTAGCCATCTTTTTTTTCTATATATAAATAATGAGAAACAAGAAGTTTATTTACTGAAATCTGCTATTCTTTTATCTCACATAGCATTCTGTCTTTTTACTAATAAAACTCCACTACCAAATTATAAAAGGTTTGAAAATTTAAAATCAGCAAAAAGTAAGCAGTAAATATTTTCTGAAGGTATTTTTTTAACATCTTTATTAGAGTATAATTGCTTTACAATGGTGTGTTAGTTTCTGCTTTATAACAAAGTGAATCAGTTATACATATGTCCCCATATCTCTTCCCTCTTGCATCTCCCTCCCTCCCACCCTCCCTATCCCACCCTTCTAGGTGGTCACAAAGCAGCGAGCTGATCTCCCTGCGCCATGTGGCTGCTTCCCACTAGCTATCTATTTTACGTTTGGAAGTGTATATATGTCCATGCCACTCTCTCACTTTGTCCCAGCTTACCCTTCCCCCTCCCCATAACCTCAAGTCCATTCTCTAGTAAGTATGCATCTTTATTCCCATCTTTCCCCTAGGTTCTTCATGACCACTTTTTTCTTTTTTAGATTCCATATATATGTGTTAGCATACGGTATTTGTTTTTCTCTTTCTGACTTACTTCACTCTGTATGACAGTCTCTAGGTCCATCCACCTCACTACAAATAACTCAGTTTCATTCCTTTTTATGGCTGAGTAATATTCCGTTGTATCTTCTTTATCCATTCATCTGTCGATGGACACTTCAGTTGCTTCCACGTCATGGCTATTGTAAATAGAGCTGCAATGAACATTTTGGTACATGACTCTTTTTGAATTATGGTTTTCTCAGGGTATATGCCCAGTAGTGGGATTGCTGGGTCATATGGTAGTTCTATTTTTACTTTTTTAAGGAACATCCATACTGTTCTCCATAGTGGCTGTATCAATTTACATTCCCACCAAGAGGGCAAGAGGGTTCCCTTTTCTCCCCACCCTCTGCAGCATTTATTGTTTGTAGATTTTTTGATGATGGCCGTGCTGACCGGTGTGAGATGATACCTCATTGTAGTTTTGATTTGCATTTCTCTAATGATTAATGATGTTGAGCATTCTTTCATGTGTGTGTTGGCAATCTGTATATCTTCTTTGGAGAAATGTCTATTTAGATTTTCTGCCCATTTTTGGATTGGGTTGTTTGTTTTTATAATGTAGAGCTGCATGAGCTGCTTGTAAATTTTGGAGATTAATCATTTGTCAGTGGCTTCACCTGCAAATATTTTCTCCCATTCTGAGGGTTGTCTTTTCGTCTTGTTTATGGTGTTCTTTGCTGTAAAAAAGCTTTCAAGTTTCATTAGGTTCCATTTGTTTATTTATTTTTATTTTTTTTTGCAGTACGTGGGCCTCTCACTGCTGTGGCCTCTCCCATTGCGCAGCACAGGCTCCAGACGTGCAGGCTCAGCGGCCATGGCTCATGGGCCCAGCTGCTCCGCGGCATGTGGGATCTTCCCGGACCGGGGCACGAACCCGTGTCCCCTGCGTCGGCAGGCGGACTCTCAACCACTGTGCCACCAGGGAAGCCCCCATTTGTTTATTTTGGATTTTATTTCCATTTCTCTAGGAGGTGGGTCAAAAAGGATCTTGCTGTGATTTATTTCATAGAGTGTTCTGCCTGTGTTTTCCTCTAAGAGTTTGATAGTGTCTGGCCTTACATTTCGGTCTTTAATCCATTTTGAGCTTATTTGTGTGTATGGTGTTAGGGAGTGTTCTAATTTCATACTTTTACATGTAGCTGTCCAGTTTTCCCAGCACCACTTATTGAAGAGGCTGTCTTTTCTCCACTGTATATTCGTGCCTCCTTTATCAAAGATAAGGTGACCATATGTGTGTGGGTTTATCTCTGGGCTTTCTATCCGGTTCCATTGATCTATATTTCTGTTTCTGTGCCACTACAATACTGTCTTGATTACTGTAGCTCTGTAGTATAGTCTGAAGTCAGGGAACCTGATTCCTCCAGCTCTGTTTTTCTTTCTCAACATTGCTTTGGCTATTCGGGGTCTTTTTGTTTCCATACAAATTGTGAAATTTTTTGTTCGAGTTCTGTGAAAAATGCCAGTGGTACTTTGATAGGGATTGCACTGAATCTATAGATTGCTTTGGGCAGTAGAGTCATTTTCACAATGTTGAGTCTTCCAATCCAACAACATGGTATATCTCTCCATCTATTTGTATCATCTTTAATTTTTTTCATCAGTGTCTTATAATTTTCTGCATACAGGTCTTTTGTCTCCTTAGGTAGGTTTATTCCTAGATATTTTATTCTTTTTGTTGCAATGGTAAATGGGAGTGTTTTCTTGATTTCACTTTCAGATTTTTCATCATTAGTGTATAGGAATGCCAGAGATTCCTGTGCATTAATTTTGTATCCTGCTACTTTACCTAATTCATTGATTAGCTCTAGTAGTGTTCTGGTAGCATCTTTAGGATTCTCTGTGTATACTATCATGTCATCTGCAAACAGTGACAGCTTTACTTCTTCTTTTCCGATTTGGATTCCTTTTATTTCTTTTTCTTCTCTGACTCCTGTGGCTAAAGCTTCCAAAACTATGTTGAATAATAGTGGTGAGAGTGCGCAACCTTGTGTTATTCCTGATCTTAGAGGTAATGGTTTCAGTTTTTCACCATTGAGGACGATGTTGGCTGTGGGTTTGTCATATATGGCCTTTATTATGTTGAGGAAAGTTCCCTCTATGCCTACTTTCTGGAGGGTTTTTATCATAAATGGCTGTTGAATTTTCTTGAAAGCTTTCTCTGCATCTACTGAGATGATCATATGATTATTCTCCTTCAATTTATTATTATGGTGTATCATGTTAATTGATTTGCATACATTGAAGGATCCTTGCATTCCTGGGATAAACCCCACTTGATCATAGTGTATGATCCTTTTAATGTGCTGTTGGATTCTGTTTGCTAGTATTTTGTTGAGCATTTTTGCATCTATGTTCATCAGTGACATTGGCCTGTAGTTTTCTTTCTTTGTGACATCTTTGTCTGGTTTTGGTATCAGAGTGATGGTGGCTTCGCAGAATGAGTTTGGGAGTGTTCCTCCCTCTGCTATATTTTGGAAGAGTTTGAGAAATATAGGTGTTAGCTCTTCTCTAAATATTTGATAGAATTCGCCTGTGAAGCTATCTGGTCCTGGGCTTTTGTTTGTTGCAAGATTTTTAATCACAGTCTCAATTTCAGTGCTTGTGATTGGTCTGTTCATATATTCTATTTCTTCCTGGTTCAATCTCGGAAGGTTGTGCCTTTCTAAGAATTTGTCCATTAGTGGTGCCCTAACCCCCTGCAGGCTGTGTTCACACCACCAACCCCAGTCCTCTCCCTGCGCTCCCACCGAAGCCCGAGCCTCAGCTCCCAGCCCCCGTCCGCCCCGGTGGGTGAGCAGACAAGCCTCTCGGGCTGGTGAGTGCTGGTCGGCACCGATCCTCTGTGCGAGAATCTCTCCACTTTGCCCTCCGCACCCCTGTTGCTGTGCTCTCCTCCGTGGCTCTGAAGCTTCCCCCTCTCCGCCACCCACAGTCTCTGCCCGCGAAAGGGCTTCTAGTGTGTGGAAACCTTTCCTCCTTCACAGCTCCCTCCCACTGGTGCAGGTTCCGTCCCTATTCTTTTGTCTCTGTGTTTTCTTTTTTCTTTTACCCTACCCAGGTATGTGGGGACTTTCTTGCCTTTTGGGCGGTCTGAGGTCTTCTGCCAGCGTTCAGTAGGTGTTCTGTAGGAGTTGTTCCACGTGTAGATGTATTTCTGATGTACTCGTGGGGAGGAAGGTGATCTCCGCATCTTACTCTTCTGCCATCTTGAAGCTCTCTCTATAGTAGCCATCTTAATGGATGTGAGGTGATATCTCTTCATGGTTATATTTTCCTAATGACTAATGATGTTGAGCATTGTTGGCCATTTGTATATTATCTTTGAGAAGTGTCTATTCAAATCCTTTTCCATTTTTTAGTTGTGTTATTTTTTTTCCTGTTGTTCAGTTGTAGTTCTTTTTGTATTCTGGATATTAGCCCCTTATCAGACATGATTTGCAAATCTTTTCTACCATTCTGTAGGTTACTTTTTCACTCTGTTTATTGTGTCCTTTTATGCACAGAAGTTTTAAATGTTAACACAGTTGTATTTCTCTATTTTTACTTTTTGTTGCCTGTACTTTTGGTATCACATCTAGGAAATCCTTGAAAAATCCAATGTCATGAAGGTTTTACATTTAGGTCTTTGATCCATTTTGAGTTAATTTTCATACATGGTGTAAGGTTAGGGTCCAACTTGATTTGTTTGCATGTGGATATGTAGTTGTTCCAGCACCATTTGTTTAAGAGAAATTTCTTTCCCTATTGAATGGTCTTGGCAGCCTCATAAAAAAATCATTTGACCATATATGTGAAGGTTTATTTCTGAGTTCTATGTTCTATTCCATTGATTTATAGGTCTGTCTTTATGCCAGTACCACACTGTTTTCATTACTGTGCTTTGTAATAAGTTTCGAAATCAGCAAGTGTGCGACCTCCAATTTCATTCTTTTTCTCTAAGATTGTCTTGGGCTATTCAGGGTCCCTGGAGATTCCATATGAATTTTAGGACTGATCTTTCTATTTCCACAAAAAAATGCCACTGGGATTTTGATACAGATTGCATTAAATCTGTAGATTACTTTGGGTACCATTGACATCTTAACAACAGTACGTTTTCCCATCCATGAGCACAAGATGTTTTCCATTTATTTGTGTCTTCTCTGTTCATAAAAAAAAAGCTGTATTAAGATATAATTAATATACCATAAAACTCACTCATTTGAGGAGTGCAATATTTTTCTCTCAATCCACAGGTTACCTTGATTTTGTTGATTGGTTCCTTTGCTGTACAGAACTTTTTAGTTTTACATAGTACCATTTGTCTATTTATACCTTTGTTGGCTGTGCTTTTGCTGTCATATCTAAGAAATCATTGCCAAGACCAATGTCAAGAAACTTTTCCCCTATTTTTTCTTCTAGGAGTTCTATGGATTTTGGTCTCATTTAAGTATTTAATCCATTTTTGTTGATTTTTGTGTACTGCGTAAGATAAGGGTCCAAATTTCATTCTTTTGTATGTGGACATCCACTTTTCCCAGCACCATTTATTGAAGGGACAGTCCCTTCCCCATTCAATGGTCTTGGCAGCCTTGTTGAAGATCAGTTGGCTGTATCTGTGTGGGTTTATTTCCGGGCTCTCTATTCGGTGCCATTGGTCTATATGTCTGTTTTTATGCCAGTACAATACTATTTTGTTTACTGTAGCTTTGTAATATATATATATTTTAACATCTTTATCGGAGTATAATTGTGTAATATATTTTGAAATCAGGACGTGTGATGCCCCCAGCTTTGTTCTTTTTGCTCAAAATTGCTTTGGTTATTTGGGGTCTTTTGTGGTTCCAAATGAATTTTAGTATTGTTTTTCTATTTTTGTAAAAAAAATGCCATTTTGATTTTGATAGAGATTGCATTGAATCTGTAGACAGCGTTGGGTAGTGTGGACATTTTAACATCACTAATACATCTGATCCATGGACATGGGATATCTTTCCATCTATTTGTGTCTGCTTTAATTTCTTTCATCTAGAGTTTTATAGTTTTATTAATGAATGATATTTAATTGTATGAATATATACCACATTTTTTTTATCCATTCATTAGCTGATGGACATTTGAGTTGTTTTCACTTTTTGGCTATTATAAATAATGCTGCTATGAAAACCACTGTACAAATTTCTGTTTGGCTATATGCTTTCAATTCAATGATTTTTAGTATATTTACAAGGTTATGCAACAACTACCATTTCCTAATTCCAGAATATTTTCATCTACCCAAAAAAGAAACCCCATACCCATGCAGTCACTCCCCATTCTCTACTCTCCCCTAGCCTTTGGCAACCACTGTTCTACTTTCTGTCTCTATAGATTTGCCAATTCTGGATATTTCACATAAGTGGAATTATATGATATTTGTCCTTTTGTGTCTAGTTTCTTTCACTTAGCATAATGTTTTCAAGTTTCCTCTATGTTGAATAAGAATTTCATTTCCTTTTATGACTAAATAGTATTCCATTGTATGAATAGAAAACATTTGTTTATCCATTAATCAGCTGATGGGCATTTGGGTTGTTTCCACTTTTTAGCTTTCATGAATAATGTTGCTGTGAACATTTGTATACAAGTTTTTGTGCGGACATATGTTTTCAATTCACTTGGGTATTGTCTTTTTTTAAATAAATTGATTGATTGATTGATTGATTTATCTTTGGCTGCGTTGGATCTTTGTTGCTGAGCTCGGGCTTTGTCTAGTTGCCGTGAGTGGGGCCTGCTCTTCCTTGTAGTGCACGAGCTTCTCATTGCAGTGGCTTCTCTTGTTGCGGAGCAGCAGCTCTAGGCACGCGGGCTTCAGTAGTTGTGGCTCATGGGCTCTAGAGCACAGGCTCAGTAGTTGTGTTGCAGGGCTTAGTTGCTCCGTGGCATGTGGGATCTTCCTGGACCAGGGCTTGAACCCGTGTCCCCTGCATTGGCAGTCGGGTTCTTTTTTTTTTTTTTTTTGTGGTACGTGGGCCTCTCACTGTTGTGGCCTCTTCCGTTGCGGAGCACAGGCTCTGGACGTGCAGGCTCAGCGGCCATGGCTCACGGGCCCAGCTGCTCCATGGCATGTGGGATCCTCCCGGACCGGGGCATGAACCCGTGTCCCCTGCATCGGCAGGCGGGTTCTCAACCACTGCACCACCAGGGAAGTCCCATTTGGGTATTTTCAATACCTTTAGGAGTGGTATTGCTGAGTCATATTTGTTTACTTTCTTTAGGAACTACCAAACTGTCTTCTAATGAAGCTAAACCTTTTACATTCCAACCAACAATGTATGAAGGTTCCAATTTCTTCATGTCTTTACCAACATTTGTTATTATTTGTCTTTCAAATATTTGGGTGTTCTTACCAATAGACTTCTCTGTTTCTCACCACTTTGTTAGCCTTCCCTCACTATGGCTGTCTCAGACGGGGGTGTGCTCAAAGTCTTCCTGCTGAGTCTCTGTAGTGGGGTTAATTCAAACAATAGACTAGAGCAAGATGATCTGATTAAGGTGTTTATGTTTCCTGCTTTGGGAGCATGTACATGCTCCCACAGGAATGGTCTTCCAGAAACTTTTCATTACCAGTTTACTATATCATAATGCTTTAAAGGTGAAAGCACACTTTTCACCAGAGGGATTTTTGTATTTCTCTGTAACTTCAATCTTCATTCTACATACTTCTTTGTCTACACTAATCAAAACTTGAAGGAAGAAAGATGGATAATGTATCATGCTGCCCTTCTTTCACCCCAAAAGCCTAAGATCCTGTAATGGCTTTTATAAAATCAGAATATGGGGCTTCCCTGGTGGCACAGTGGTTCAGAACCTGCCTGCCAGTGCAGGGGACATGGGTTTGAGCCCTGGTCCAGGAAGATCCCACATGCTGCAGAGCAACAAAGCCCGTGCACCACAACTACTGAGCCTGTGCTCTAGAGCCAGTGAGCCACAACTACTGAAGCCCACACACCTAGAGCCCGTGCTCCACAAGAGAAGCCACCACAACGAGAAGCCTGCGCACCGCAACGAAAAGTAGTCCCTGCTCACCACAACTAGAGAAAGCCCGCGCACAGCAACAAAGACCCAATGCATCCAAAAATGAATAAATAAATAATTTTAAGAATTAAAAAAAAAGAATATGATTACCTGGGTAACCATGGCTCTATGTAGGAAGCTCCTGCTCTCTTTCCTTTCTATACCATTCACTCTTCTGTTTCCATTTCCTTTCTGATGAATCAACCTTTAACATGCAACAAAAATTCTCAAATATGTACACACTGACAATTTTTAAGCAATTGCAGCTCTGTGTAAAGAGGTTTTTCCATCTTTTAAATTTGCTATTTTAAACACATCTTAAACACACAAAATTGTTTTGAAGAGAGTTACATAGTTTTCTCACATGAGAAGAGGAATGGCAAATTTATAAACAATATTTAAGCATATTCTCAAAAAACATCTACTATTGCATTTGAATTTCATTTGTAGGAAAGAGTATACTTTTAAGACACAACAGGGCTTACCTTAGCCTTTCTGTCTCATGCTGGGAATTCAAAGAAGTGAGTTGCATTTATATCTCAGCCTCTAATTTGATAAGTGGAATTCTAGGTCATTAAAACATCTGCTTATATTCGTTTGCAAGGAAGTACCAAGCAGTTTTAGAGGTCTGATATTTTTTATTGAGATTTAATTCATATACCAAAAAAACGCATCATTTTTCTTTTCTTTTTTTTTTTTTTGGCCAGGCCGTGCTGCACGCCAGATCCTACGTTCCCCAACCAGGGATGGAACCCATGCCCACTGCACTGTGAGCGCAGAGTCTTAACCACTAGACCGCCAGGGAAGTCCCTGAACTCACCATTTTAAAGTATACAATTCAGTGATTTTTACAGTACATTTACAAGACTGTGCAACCATCACCACTGCCTAATTCCAGAACATTTTCATCACCCCACAAAGAAACCCCACACCCAGTAGTAGTCATCCCCATTTCCTCCTTCCCACCAGCCAATGGCAACCACTAATATACTTTCTGCCTTTACGGATTTGCCTATTCTGGACATCTCATATGAAAGGAATCAAACAATATGTGGTCTTTCTGACAGGCTCTTTTCATGAAGCATAATGTTTTCAAGGTACATCGATGTTGTAGCAGGTATCAGTGCTTCATTACTTTTTAAAAAATTTTATTGGATTATAGTTAATTTACAATGTTAGTTTCAGGTATACAGCAAAGTGATTCAGTTATACATATACATATATTCATTCTTTTTCAGATTCTTTTTTCATATAGCTCATCACAGAATATTGAGTAGAGTTCCCTGTGCTATACAGTAGGTTTTTTTTTTAAACATCTTTATTGGGGTATAATTGCTTTACAATGGTGTGTTAGTTTCTGCTTTATAACAAAGTGAATCAGTTATACATATACATATATTCATTCTTTTCAGATTCTTTTTTCATATAGCTTATCACAGAATACTGAGTAGAGTTCCCTGTGCTATACAGTAGGTTCTTGTTGGTTATCTACCTTATACATAGTAATGTGTGTATGTTAATCCCAAACTCCTGATTTATCACTCCCCGCTGCCATGTTTCAGCTTTGTTAACCATAAGTTTGTTTTTGACATCTGTAAGTCTGTTTCTGTTTTTTAAAGTTCATTTGTACCATTTTTTAAAATTAGATTCCACATATGAGTGATATCATATGATATGTGTCTTTCTCTGACTTACTTCACTTAGTATAATAATCTCTAGGTCCATCCATGTTGCTGAGTGCTTCACTACTTTTTATTACCAGATACTATTCCATTGTCTATATATACCACATTTTATTTATTCATTCATCAGTTAGTGGGCATTTGAGTTCCTTTCACTTTGGGGCTATTATGAATAATGCTGCTATGAACATTTGTGTACGAGTTTTTGAATGGATATCAGTTTTCATTTCTCTTGGATACATATCTAGGAGTGGAATTCCTTGAATATGTGATAACTCTATGTTTAACCATTTCAGGAATTGCCAGTTTGTATTCCAGAGTGACTGCAATATCTTATATTACCACTAGCATGGGTAAGGGTTCTCATTTCACCAACATTTTTTATTGTCCGCCTTTTTATATGTATTATATATCCTAGCTATTATAGCTACCCTGGTGGGTATGAAGTGGTATCTCGTGGTTATTTTTTTTCTTTTTTTCATTTTTTAATTTATTTTTTATACACCAGGTTCTTATTAGTCATCAATTTTATACACATCAGTGCATACATGTCAATCCCAATCGCCCAATTCATCACACCACCACCCCCCCGCCACTTTCCCCCATTGGTGTCCATACATTTGTTCTCTACATGTGTGTCTCAATTTCTGCCCCGGAAACTGGTTCATCTGTACAATTTTTCTAGGTTCCACATATATGCGTTAATATATGATATTTGTTTTACTCTTTCTGATTTACTTCACTCTGTATGACAGTCTCTAGATCCATCCACGTCTCAAAAAATGACCCAATTTCGTTCCTTTTTATGGCTGAGTAATATTCCATTGTATATATGTACCACATCTTCTTTATCCATTCATCTGTTGACGGGCATTTAGGTTGCTTCCATGACCTGGCTATTGTAAATAGTGCTGCAATGAACATTGGGGTGCATGTGTCTTTTTGAATTATGGTTTTTCTCTGGGTATATGCCCAGTAGTGGGATTGCTGGATCATATGGTAATTCTATTTTTAGTTTTTTAAGGAACCTCCATACTCTTCTCCATAGTGGCTGTATCAATTTACATTCCCACTAACAGTGCAAGAGGGTTCCTTTTCTCCACACCCTCTCCAGCATTTGTTGTTTGTAGATTTTCTGATGACGCCCATTCTAACTGGTGTGAGGTGATACCTCAGTGTAGTTTTGATTTGCATTTCTCTAATAATTAGTGATGTTGAGCAGCTTTTCATGTGCTTCTTGGCCTTCTGTATGTCTTCTTTGGAGAAATGTCTATTTAGGTCTTCTGCCCGTTTTTGGATTGGATTGTTTGTTTTTCTAATATTCAGCTGCATGAACTGTTTATATATTTTGGAGATTAATCCTTTGTCCGTTGATTTGTTTGCAAATATTTTCTCCCATTCTGAGGGCTGTCCTTTCGTCTTGTTTATGGTTTCCTTTGTTGTGCAAAAGCTTTGAAGTTTCATTAGGTCCCATTTCTTTATTTTTGTTTTTATTTCCATTACTCTAGGAGGTGGATCAAAAAAGATCTTGCTGTGATTTATGTCAAAGAGTGTTCTTCCTATGTTTTCCTCTAAGAGTTTTATAGTGTCCAGTCTTACATTTAGGTCTCTAATCCATTTTGAGGTTATTTTTGTGTATGTTGTTAGGGAGTGTTCTAATTTCATTCTTTTACATGTAGCTGTCCCGTTTTCCCGGCACCACTTATTGAAGAGACTGTCTTTTCTCCATTGTATATCCTTGCCTCCTTTGTCGTAGGTTAGTTGACCACAGGTACATGGGTTTATCTCTGGGCTTTCTATCGTGTTCCATTGATCTAATGTTTCTGTTTTTGTGCCAGTACCATACTGTCTTGATTACTGTAGCTTTGTAGTATAGTCTGAAGTCAGGGAGTCTGATTCCTCCAGCTCCGTTTTTTTCCCTCAAGACTGCTTTGGCTATTCGGGGTCTTTTATGTCTCCATACAAATTTTAAGATTTTTTTTTGTAGTCCCATAAAAAATGCCATTGGTAATTTGATAGGGATTGCACTGAATCTGTAGATTGCTTTGGGTAGTATAGTCATTTTCACAATATTGATTCTTCCAATCCGAGAACATGGTATATCTCTCCATCTGTTTGTATCATCTTTAATTTCTTTCATCAGTGTC